>NW_028245340.1:0-22369 GCF_964263255.1 Lissotriton vulgaris
CAACCCACTATAGAAATTAATTTAATAAAAGCAACATAATTATCAATTAATCAATTACAATAAGTTACAAAATATGTTTTAACTAATTACAAATTAATAATTAATTTACAATTAATTCTAAATCAATACCAATAATTAAAAAAACATAATTAAATAATTATAATGAAATTACTTCCCATCCTATTCCCTATAAACCCACAACCCGCTACAGAAAATAAATTACTGAAATTAACATATTCATCAATTAATAAATGACATTTAATTACCAATTATATTTTAATTAATTGCCAATCAATAATTAATTATCAATTAAGTCTAATAAATACCCACAAATTAAATTACATATTTAATTAATTATAATAAAAGTACTTCCCACCCTATTCCCCTATAAACCCACAACCCGCTATAGAAAAAAAATTAATAACATTAACATATTTATCAAATAATCAATTAAAATTAATTACCAATTATATTTTAATTAATTGCCAATTTTTAATTAATTAACAAATAATTCTAAATAAATATCAATAACTAAAATAACATATTTAATTTATCATCATTAAATTTCTTCCAACCCTATTCCCCTATAAAACCACAACCCGCTACAAAAAATTAATTACTAAAAATGAAATATTTATCAATTAATCAATTAAAATTAATTAGCAATTATATTTTAATTAATTACCAATTAATGATAATTTACCAATTAATTCTAAATAAATACCAATAAATAAAATAACATATTTCATTAATTATAATTAAAATACTTCCCACCCTATTCCCCTATAAACCCACAACCCGCTACAGAATTATATTACACAAAAATTAAATATTAATATTAACTTACCTTAAATTCGATATTTTTGTGGTCTATATTCTGTCTAGTCGCTATTATGTCCATTCTATATTTTTTATTCGATATTATTGTTATTCTAGTCGATATAAATTTTTTCTAGTCGATTTTTTTGTAGTCTATATTATGTCCAGTCGATATTATGTCTATTCTATATTTTTAACTCGATATTATGTCTAGTCGAAATTAAAAACTCAATATTTTGACTAGTTACCACTGGTAGAGCTTGCAGAGGGCAACCCTGGGTGCCAGGAAGTCCCAATGCCACAGATTCTTGGCGCTGCTCTCCTTGAACCACATGCCGGGCACTGGAGAGGTGCCACGAGGATCTAATGCAAGGCTGAGCGCCCAGAGAGTATCTGACACTCTGAGGCCCTGGTGAAGCGGCTTTCCTCCCACCGATTCCATAGTAGCAGACCCCCCCGGTGGCGGCAGCCCTACAGCTGGGGATAGCGAAGAGGGGAACCAGTAACTATAGACATGAGAGGCTAGAGCGGCTCAACCATAGCATCTGAAGATCCTCGAGCTGCTAGAGTCCAGGATGGGGCTAGAGCATCTCAACTAAATGAGTCTGAGGATCCCAGAGTGAATAGAGCCCAGGAGGGGCTAGAGCATCTCAGCCAATGGAGTCTCAGGTTGCCAAGCCTGATAGAGACGAGGTTGAGGCTAGAACAGTCTACACCAGCGAGACAAGAAATATGATGAAGCGGCTAACCTCAGAAATAATCACAGAGAACAGACTGTAACCTGAGACGAAAGGGAGGACCCCTCCTCCCTCGGGATGGTAAGCACAAATGCAGAGTCACGGGCACTAGGAAAACAAGAATCAAATAAGCCGGGTCTACACGCTGTGTAAAAGATACACACTGGCACACAAAAACGCATCTTTGCATGGGGATAATGAAAGCAAGTCTCAGTGTCGGCTCGACATCCTGGGTCCTTGTCAAACATAACTGGTGCTCATGTGAGGCATGCTGAAAGCTTTGGGTCAAGTTTGCGCTATATAAATCTAGAGAAAAAAAAGTCATAAAAATGTAACGTGACCTTGTGTAATGAAACTAGTGCTCATCTAAAGAGCTCCAATACCTTCCAGTCTAGTTCCCGCTATATAAAACTGCACAAAGAAATGTAAAAACTTAAAACCACGGACAAAGTAACCAGGCAAAAAACACAATGGCACTGGTCGAAATGCAACACCATAACGCAATGTTAGACATCCATTACACGAATGGTAAAAAAAAAGTGCTTATCCAATAATTAAAAGACTCTATGCACTGCCGCAAGTAAAAGATCCAGTCCAGGAGGGCGGGGCCAAAAGGAGACAGGGCGGTAACAAGGAGGGACTAAAAAGCCTCACTGACAACGGAAAGCCAGGGTTTAGCATGCACGATGACGCAAGCCAATCGAAAGAAGGGGCGGAGCCTAGACTGCACTTCTGAAATTGGCTTGATTAGAAGAAGCTTTGCAGAGCGAGCAGCGCATGTGCGCTGCAACGCTAGGTGAGACCTTAAAAGGAAGCATTGAGTAGAAACAAAGATATTACTCCTCATTATGCCTGCTTCAGAGAGCTGTAACGTTTTGGGGCCATCCCAAGTTTACTCATTGTACATCTGGGATTGTATCAAACTCCATCTGTGGGTGCATGGGAACGCCCAAGCTCCACCTATGGAACTGCTGTCCGATGCATAGTAACGCAGTTTATCAATATGAGCTGGGTTACTTTGTAGTTACTAAACCACGCTAAGTGGCTTTGCGTGGCTTAGTAAATCCTGTTAAAAACGTGTGTCGCCTTGTGACGACTTGCCTCATGCAAGGACAATGCATGTTCTTAGTAAATCTATCTCGCAATAGTTACTAAACCGGTTCATCTTCACTTATATATGTCTGCCTCATCAACACAGCCAAAATCCCTGAGCTGAAAATCTGCTGCCTTGAAGCACTTGGGTATTATTTCTTCTGTACTGCTTATAGAAACTATGCTGACTGGAGACAGGCTTGCTTCATGCATGCACTAACACTGCCCTCTTGTGCATACATGCTGTAAAAACAGCCAATAAACAACTGATGTTATTAAATCCAGGTGGTTATTTGCTGTGAATCCTTATGCTGTTCATATCTACTTCAGTAAGTTAATTCAAAGATGCTGTCTTTAGTGCAGAAACATGTTTCTTAATAGCAAGTGCAAATATGCAGTGCATCTAGTTTTCACACATCAATGATTAGAACAGCACTATGAAAATCTTATGCGTTTACAACTTTAGCCAGCACTTTGTTGCATCTGTAGCTCACATGAGTTTCTTTCAGAAGCAGGAAGTAGTACCTAATTTGTTAATGAATCAGTTTTGATCATCCATGGGAACTCATTTGCTGCTTGTCCTATTATTCTCACCCTGCCCACCATGTTCAGGCATCGGTTACTCTCATCTGTCGCATATCTCAGTAAGTTATTGGGAGTTACGCATGGGTCCTTCATTAGAGTCTTTGACCACCAGCCACAGTCATCAGCAACAGTGCCAGAGGCCGTCAATGCATGCTCAATGGGCTTCAGAGCCCATTCATCAGGGCCAGACTGGAAACCAAAAGAAGCCCTGGCAAAAATGTTCAAAACAACCTTGCTCCATTCCTCATCGTTCTCTTATCTCTCATTCCTCTTTCTTGTTCCTGAAGACCCCCTCCTATCTCAACCTAGGCTGCAGTTAAATGGGGAAGCTGGAGAAAAATATATGTCCTAGTGGTGTCCCATTGTCCTAAAAACTGGGGGGCATATTTACTAGCTCCTTGCACCACCGGAGTATTACTTTTTATGACTCTCGGTGGTGCAAATCACAAAATCATATCTATTAGGCCACCCATAGCCACTATGCGTGTCTTTGAATAGTCTCATTGATATGGAGTAAGGCGAGTCAACGCAGATCACTGCATTGCCTTACTCTCAATCAATCAATCAATCAACATTTATAAATCGCTCTACACACCCGTGAGGGTTTCAAGGCGCTGGGGGGATGGATGGGGGGGGGCTGCTGCTGCTACTGGTCGAAGAGCCAGGTCTTGAGAAGTCGTCTGAAGGCTAGCAGGTTCTGGGTCTGACGTAGGTTTGTAGGGAGGGTGTTCCAGGTCTTGCCGGCGAGGTAGGAGAAGGAGGCATTACCTGGGCATTGGGGTGGGTTTTCCCACACAACACCTTTGAATTTTGACACTTCCACAGATTTGCAAGAGCATCTCAACCTAGGAAATTTTCAAAACCTTATGCCCGAGGCGAGGTGTAATGAGGAGAAATAACTTTATTTGCAGCACACAGAGAAAGAGGAAAATGCCTCTTAGGATTGTTTCTGCACAGAGAGGTGCCCCTTACTGCACAAAAACAGGTCTGTTGATAACACAAGCACCCTTGCACCATGGAGCAAGGATGCCTGCATTGGCACTACGTTGCCGAAATGGCACCAGCTAAGGGGGGAAAATACAGGAATGCATTGTATTGCATAAATGCGTTGCATTCCTGTTCTTTCACTTTCACATAGGGCAGCGTAGCAAGCTGACTTGCTGCGCTGACCTATGCCAAATCCCAATAAATTAGGGATTCCAAAGGCTCTAGTCCACCAGAGAAATGCCCGGTGGAAAAAACAGGCAGTCGAGGCCTACGAGTTAGTATGGCTTCCTCTCTGCTGAGATGGGGCTGTCTGTGGCTCTCACTACAGTAGGGCAGCACTTGCGTAGTTGTTTTTTCTGATGAGGAGACATAACTGTGTGCTCCCTAGTTGCCACAGAGCAGTGGTCCCTGCTGGGAAAACTTTCTGCACTTACCTAACCCAAGTAGCTGGGAAAATGATCTGCACTTCCCTAACCCAAGTAGCTGATCAATTTACTGTGTTGGGGTAAAAGCAAGGTAGGAATAACAAGACGTGGGTGTGTGCAAGCTTTAGCTCAACATCGTCCCATTATGCACTGAGCCATAATGAAAGAGGTAAGCCATGATCTGTCTTACATTTTTAATGAGCGTCCAGCCTAAGGCACATTTGAGGCATGGCATTTATGCTTTTTACAAACTAATCACTTTTATTTTTGCTGAGCATTGAGAAAGAAAATCGAAATCTTTTCCTTTCAAGACACTCATTTGTTCGGAGCAGATTTCTGACTTTGCACTTAATGCAAAGGAATCCCACGTGTACTTCAGGAAACGCTTTATCATCATTGAATTTCTATACCACTCTAAAGCACAAAAAGTACTCCTGCAGAATTTTCACCAGGCAGAATTTTACTTCCGCCCTTGAAAGAAACATATTTTGATACTATTCCTTGGTGGGTGCAAGATGTATATGATTTATATGAATTCCCCACACACTTACCAGCTTGAGATTGTTTAACTTCTGTAGGATGACCCAAAAATACATCTCTACATTCCCATGCTTAATGGTAACTATGCAAATGCAGCAATTCTGCAATATTCCTGGATTTGTTGTGTAAATAAGTGCATCTTATGAAAAATAAAATCCCACAAAGCCTGATTGTGTGCCTCAGAACAACAGGACGATTTTGAAATCTTGCATCTCTGTGCTGCTGTTAGGCTTGGAAGGTTTCCCAAACGTGCAGGCATAGAGGCATTGAGTGACGCATAAATTATGCAAAAAGAAAGCAGAGAACGCTGGGCAGTTCTCAGGTTTAGGTGGAAAGCAGATACAGTACAGAGCACTCTCAACACCAGCGATACTCTAAATTTGCTCACCTCAAATGTCTGCTTTTCTATCAAATTCTTTAAGCGTAGGATTAGCACAGTGCCATCCATGCAAAGATGGAAAGTGACAAAGTCTTTAGCCATTTCTACAACAAAGTCTTTATTCATAGGATCAGCACAGTGATATCCATGCTTTTATTGGATATATATCATTCATGCACATCTAGAATTTAGATGTTTTAGACCTCTTTTTATGTGTTTCTCTATAGTGAGTAATCGTCGCCTGCCTGTCTTAGGGAGGAGTGTGTTTTTGCTTTTCCTTGTACCTAGGAGAGGCCTCTGTATTGCTTGCTAAATGCAAAAAAAACAATTGATGGGCAGATTGCCGGTCCCAGGCACAGGGTCAAGACTGATTTGCAAATGGCTGGGTCCAAACTGGGCTGGCGTAGTGGGCAAAAGAACGATGGATTTAACCCAGATCTTTTGACTGGGGGAGAATGTTTGCATTGTCAGCATTCCGTACATCATTTGTTTGCTATAACACTTTTCGCCCCAAGTGGGATGGGTATGCTCAGATGTGGGTCCCTTGCTCACTGTGCCACTGGATTCAAGCTAGCCTGGCTGAAGAAGGTTGACATACCCTGAAACCAGTTCTAGGATGCTTGTTTCTAGTCCAGGGAGGACCTGGCCTGGCAGTTTGGTCTGGAATGTTCCCATGGGGCACAGGGTCAAGACTGATTTGCATATGGCTGGGTCCAAACTGGGGTGGAGTAGTGGGCAAAAGAACAATGGATTTAACCCAGATATTTTGACTCTGGGAGAATGTTTGCATTGTCAGCATTCTGTCCATCATTTGTTTGCTGTAACAATTTCCCCCCCAAGTGGGATGGGTATGCTCAGACGTGGGTCCCTTGCCCACTGTGCCACTGGATTCAAGCTAGCCTGGCTGAAGAAGGGTGACATACCCTGAAACCAGTCCTAGGATGCTTGTTTCCAGTTCAGGGAGGACCTGGCCTGGCAGTTCGGTCTGGACTGTTCCCATGAGGCACAGGGTCAAGACTGGTTTGCATATGGCTGGGTCCAAACTGGGGTGGCTTAGTGGGCAAAAGAACGATGGATTTAACCCAGATCTTTTGACTCTGGGAGAATGTTTGCATTGTCAGCATTCCGCCCATCATTTGTTTGCTGTAACAGTCTGTATTGCTTGCTAGCAGCCTTGGTTCGGTAGTTCAAGCTATTGTCCTGGCCTTTCACTCTTTTCTCTTGGACTGGTTGACTTAAGGGGATGATGTAGTATTACATTTTATGGCCTAATTTTCTGACTCATCTTTCATCTTCTGCCATGGTGTCTTTTTACCATGTTTTTGCACATGTTGCGGATTTAGTTCCATACAGGGTTCTCCTTGAACTTTCTGGTGTGATGTCTCCTTCCTCACCTCCCTTCTTGGCAGCTGGTCTCTCTTTACCTTCCTATAGCAGATTTGCGACCATAGTCAAGGATCTCTCATTCCATTGGTTCATAGACCCTCCTCCGTTGATGGTATACCATTCAGAGGTAAGGAATCTGCAGTTAGACTTCTCCTTCAGATGAATAAGTTACTTACCTTCGGTAATACTTTATCTCATAGAGACAAGATCTAGACGCAGATTCCTTACCGACTTAAGCCCATCCTCCCCATTCTGTGAACTGATTCTTCCCTTTTCTTTCCAAATGCTTTCTATGTCCTCTATTGCCCTTCATAGGCTAGGAAAAAAAACAATATAACTAATAACAAATTCTGCTCAACTTAAACTTAAAACAAATATAACCGTTTTTCAAAAAGAAGATTATTTTTGCGCACACTGGTCCATAGTTATTTCTATACATGGCTCTGCGTTTAGCGCGGAAAGTAATTGTGAGAAGGTGGCCTGATATGCAGTGCTCACTATTCTAGTGAACACTATGTATCAGTCCAGCAACCCTTATTGATGATTGGTTGTAAGTCAACCTTATAGACCAGCTATCCTAGTAGCGTGGATACGAGCAGTCTAAGGCTAAAGACTCGAGAGGGCGTGTTAAGCCAGCTGTTTACCACACATATACCCCTTGAATACCAAGTGAAAGGACACCACACAAGTGTTATGAAAATAAACAGTTATTTATTTAAAGATCACAACAGCCCTGTACTCTTTATGAGGACAGGGTACTAAGCACAAACCAAAACTCTTACAAAAATACTTAAGTTAGCACAGTATATACAAATGCCCGAGGGGCACGGAAAACCATATACTCTGAAAGTGGAATGCGAAATTCCTAGCAGGTAAGTACAGTACTAATAGCTTTTGGAATCGCTAGGACTCGACTAGGGAATCGTTAGATTACTTCTAGGAGGCCTAGGGGACTCGGGTGCAGTGTGTGCACTCTCACGCGAGATGCGGACAAAAGTCTATGGTAGCTAGGAATTAGAAAGTTAGTGTTCTCGGGCGAACCCGACCTGGTAGGGAGAAAACGAAAGTAGATTCTGACCCTTGGATAGTGAGGCTATGCTGGGGCACCGAAATGCCGAAGTTACCTAGCCCAGGGCTGCAGCTGCATAGGTCTGAAAAGACGTCGGGAATCCTCGTAGACGGACCAGGAGCCGGAAGAAAAGATGCTGGCCGGTGACCAGTGAAGAAAGTTCAGTTGGATCCAAGCCTGGATCTCGAAGATAGATGACACCTGAAAGCAGAGGGGACCAAGTTCGAGACTACTAGCCAGTAGTCAGTGGGCACCAGGAGGGCACCGGATGGTAGCCACCTCGACAAGGTGAGTGGGTGACGCTGTAGCTCGAAGATCTCGCGGACCAGGAGGCGTTGTCGGCGACCAGGATGGAGGATCGAGCTGTCCCACGAAGTTGGAAGCTGTCGGCGTCGCTGGACCCAGGATTGGGCAACAAAGCCTTGGCAAATTCAAGCCCACGCGGTGGACCTAAAATGGCGTCTGGAGTGGACCAGGAGGGTCCGGGGTGCCTCTCTTGAACAAGGAAGCAAGGGCCAGTCTGGAGCAACCAGACCAGCAGTCGTGAAGTCGTTGGGCGTCGTTCAGAAGGCCACAAGCCAGCCGGCTAGTAGCCAAACAACGCGGTGCACAGCAAACAGCAGAAGGGCCCCACGCAGATCGTGGAGATGCAGGGGGGCTGACCTTGGGTGCTGGAGCTGCGCAGGGTCGGGGCTTCTCGGACCCCAAAGCACTCACCAGTGGAGGACACGGTGGGCTTGCAGTAAAGATGTCGTGCAGTCTTGGCGATCGTCGGTCCCTCAAGGTCTCGTCGCACTCACGGTTCTCAGCTTGGCTGTAGAGGTGAGTAGAGGTCAGAGGTGCCAGGGAAGCCGGGTCTCGTCGAGCTGGGTCGTCGGATTCGTGATGAAGGACTTGCAGCAGACCGCAGTGTTCTTTAGGATGGTGCCCGCTTGATGCAGGGTGACTACTCCTTAGCCACAAGGGAGAATCTTGAAGAAGAAATCGTGAAGTCCTTTCGAAGAAAGTGGTATCTTGATTCCAAAGATGATCTAATTTGAACAGGGGGCCCGCTCCTATCTTTATACTAAAAAAGGGGGCTGACCCGGTGACTAGGTCCTGCCTATGGGTGGGACTAGGTGGGGGGTGGTTACACCCCTCAGCCATGCCGGACTTCCCCAGGCCAGGGGCTGGTGTGCCCCTGGAACTGGTTCAGACCGGCCTATGCGTAGTGAGCACCGGGGTGCCACTCAGCAGTCACCTTCCTGTAAAGCCCTGCCTACCCAGGATACACAAAACCATGTCTGGGACGGTGCTAGCACCGCCCCTGACAGGAAACCCTTTGTCCAGGCTCCCCTCGCTGGAAGGACTCCCAGCTGCAGGGGGTCAGACTTGTGTCTGTGGTGGCAGCATCCATTTTGTGGAGCTGAGGCTTCAGTTAACTTTAACCGGGGTTCACAGTTACATACATGTCGTGTCCCTCTAGAAGGGTGGAATGCTAACCCCGTCGCCAGAATTGGCGAGGGGTTAGTATTCCAATTCGTATGACACCTTACTCGACATGTTTTGATAAAGCAATACCAAAGATAGCATTTAACCGCGAGGATTATAATGCACTTAAGAGTATATGGTATGCGATATCATGGAACAGCTATTAGGACTTGATTCCGCAAGCTGCAGACAGGCTCAGCTCATGCCAGAGCACCATCTCACACGATTCCAAGCACTCTGCCTTCAGGATTGTCAAGGCCTGCCATAGGAGTGACTGATAGGAATCTGTGTGTCCATTTTAGGGTTAGGTATAGGTATACTACACCTACAGCAAAGGGTGATTACACGACTTTGCCCCAGCTGTCATGCAGCCAGTTGTGTCAAATTTAGGAGGCCAGCCAGGGGTGGCATAATACATGCTGCAGCCCCTGGCAGCCCTGGGTACACCTATGCCCTGAGTTACAGGGTCTGATAAGGTGGCCCAGTACCAATTGGAAATGCACCTAGGGTACATGGAATCCATTTTAAAGAGAGAGCAGTAGGCCTGGGGTCCTGATTGGCAGGGTCCCAGGTCGACTATGTCCAAAACCAGCTAAAACACAGGGCAAAAAGTTGGGGGCAACCATAGTCAGGATGTACCTTCCTACACAACCCCCCCCCAAACGAAAGGAGATAAGGCTATCCTTGTCCAGGTAAGCCTCTATTACCTAAGTGGCCATATAAGGAAGGACCAGCTCTGGCTTGGTTTCCCCCTGTGTCATGGTCCACTAGGCAACCCCTCACCCTAAGGGTATCTGAGGGTCTCCACCATAGGGAATCTCTGTCTCTGGTGTGTCTTGGGAAAGAAGAAGGCTGATGCTGGGATGGAGTACTGAAGTGAGGCTCCTCTACCTTTGGGCTCAACTTCCTCCAATCACCATCCATCATATGTGCCTTTCTTTCTTTAGCTGAGATGCACTGAGCTCTCAGGGTCAGCCTCTGGCTACCTAAAGCTGGAGGCTGAGTCCCTCTGTTTGGCTTACTGGAGGGACAGGTCAGGTCTGGGGTTTTTAGGCCCCATGTTTGGCTGTGCCCAACAGTGTCCAGCTGTGGGAGTTCCCTAACTACTTTTAAGGGGGATCCCTCAGGAGTCTGTTCTATTTTCACTTGGCCAGGTTTACCAGCTTCAGTGATCCTAATCTGCTGATTAAGGGGTTCCTTTGGACAGGGTGCCCTTTGGGGTCCACCACTGGCCTCCCTGGTCTCTTCAGCCCTGGGCTGACTGAGGCAGGGTAGAGAGGTGCAAGTTACCTGCTCCAGACTGGGTCCCACCTGGGAAGGGTCCACTGCCATCAGGGGCTCTGCCAGGCTAGGCCTGACTACCTCTGGGGCAGTTCCTTCAACAGGGGTAGAGTCAGTTCCCTGAGGAGGCTGGCTCTCACCTAGTGTCTGGGAGGGGGAAGACTCTTCTTCCTCCTCAATGCTCTCTGTTTGAGTGGAGTGATCCATTGTTTCAGGCTTCACAACCTCACTATCTGTCTGAGTAGAGGCTGAGACCATTTCAACCTTGCCAACCTTTTCAGGAGGGCACTCAGTTTGTGTTTGAGCTGTGACTGTCACAGCCCTCCTATCCTGTTCTGGAAAGTCTGTCTGAGCCTGGGCAGTGGCTACCACTGCCCTTCCAACCTTTTCAGGGAGGACTGGTGCTTGGACTGGGGCTGTAGCTATTACTGCCCCACTAACCTGTCTGGATAGGCCTATCATTCTGGAATGAGTTTCTTGTTCCACCTCAGCCCATGCTGAGAGTTCCAGGTCATTCCCCAGTAAGCAATCTACAGGTAGGTTATCTGTCACTGCCACTCTCATGGGCCCTGTGACATTACCCCAGCTGAGCTTGACTACTGCCATGGGATGCCTTCTCTTCATTCCATGAATGTCTGTCACCTGATAAGTAAAACCAGGGGTCAGTTGAGCAGAGGGGACCAGATGGTCACTCACCATGGTGAGGCTGGCCCCTGTGTCTCTGAATGCCTCAACTTTCTGACCATTCACTAAAACTTCTTGTCTATACTTGCCCAAAATGTGGGGTCCAGTAGTGAAGTTGGCAAACCCCATGCCAGTCTCACAGACAAGAGTGTGGTCAGGGAACCTGGCTAAGCCATAGTCCTCCTGTTGGCCCAGAGTAATGCCCACCACATTCTTGGGGGCACTCCCACCACCTGGGGGTGTATTTCCCTTATTGCCATTTTTAGGGCAACTGGCATCACTTTTGTAATGGCCCACCTGTTTACAGGTATGACAATAAGGTTTCTTTTGCTCTGAAGGAGTGTTCTGGGACCCACCACCCTTGTTGGAGTTTTGGGGCCCTTGGGAAGTCTTCTCTGTGGATTTATCCCCACCCTTCTCTTGAGGCTTGGTTGATTCCTTTTTCTGGTCACCACCCTGGTTTTTAGGCCTAACCCTGGTTCTGACCCATTTGTCTGCCCTCTTACCCAATTCCTGTGGAGAGGTCAACTCAGAGTCTACCAGGTGCTGATGTAATAGCTGGTTCTGACAATTACTTAAGATTTGCTCCCTCATAATTAGATTATACAATCCTTTAAAATCAGTAACCTTACTACCCAGTAGCCAGCCTTCAAAAGCCTTAGTGGCACAATCAACAAAGTCAGTCCAATCTTGAGACTGAGTTTTCTGGGTGTCTCTGAACAGCATCCTGTATTGTTCAGTGGTTAAACCAAACCCATCAACCAGTACATTCTTCAAGACTTGGTAATTGTTAGCATCCTCCACCCTTGTGGTGAGGAGCTTATCTCTACCTTTACCATCAAAGGAGAGCCACAAGATAGCTGCCCACTGACTTTGGGGAACACCCTGCACAGTGCAGGCTCTCTCCAAAGCAGTAATCCATTTGTGGATGTCATCCCCTTCCCTAAAGGGGGGCACTATCTTATTCAGGTGCTTTTTATCAAAACTCCTTTCCCTATTGCTAGGTTTATTGCTGCCACCAGTGGGAACTAGCCCACATAATTCTTGCTCTCTAGCAAGGGCAAGTCTCTCTTTGGCCAGGGCAAGTTCTTCCCTTTCAATCCTCAGTTTGACTGCCCTTTCTTCAGCTTCATACACTCTCCTCTTAGGGGAAGACATCCCTCTGTGAGAAGAGTTGAGAGAGCCATTGGTTCGAAAGGATCTGTTAGAGCCTCTTGATAGAGACCTAACTCGTCCATTCCCAATGTTAAGCTGGCCTGAGAGGGGTCCTAGGGCTCTCCTAGTGTCACTCCCATGCCTGCTTAAGTTGTCCCTAGTTAGCTGACTAACTATTTCTGGACCTTTGTCTGCCTCATCCCCAGATGTCTCCTGATCATCATCCTCCTCACCTGTGAGATGGATGAGATCTGGGTCACCCCTGGTTCCTTCTAGGGCTGGCATGTCCCCTTCTGGATGAGAAGAGCTAAGAAGTTTCTCAGCCTTTCTAGCATCATAAGTCTCTAAGAGACCAATCAGAAATGGGATTGTGGGGTTAGACCCCTGTTTTAGCTTCCTGGAGGTACACACTTGTCTCATCTCCTGGAAACTAAGGGCTGCATATCTAGAAGAGGCCTGTGGAGGGTCCTCAACCATCAGAGGGGTCTCAGTAGACTCTCCGAGGTTAGACATGCTTCTAGTGTGGTGTAAGTGATGCACCTACCTACACTATGTGTTTGCCTACTGATCCCTTGCTAGAGTTGCAGCCAAGGTGTGCTAAGCCTTGAGGAGCTACAACAGCTGGTTCAGTAGAACTCAGAGTATTCTAAGCTTTAGTTATATGTACCTAACAGTACTTATGTGATCTTTCAACAAGATATTCTTAGGATACGTGTGGTAAAACAACAGCAAGCTCAAATCCCAACCGCTGCTCACCAATGTGAGAAGGTGGCCTGATATGCAGTGCTCACTATTCTAGTGAACACTATGTATCAGTCCAGCAACCCTTATTGATGATTGGTTGTAAGTCAACCTTATAGACCAGCTATCCTAGTAGCGTGGATACGAGCAGTCTAAGGCTAAAGACTCGAGAGGGCGTGTTAAGCCAGCTGTTTACCACACATATACCCCTTGAATACCAAGTGAAAGGACACCACACAAGTGTTATGAAAATAAACAGTTATTTATTTAAAGATCACAACAGCCCTGTACTCTTTATGAGGACAGGGTACTAAGCACAAACCAAAACTCTTACAAAAATACTTAAGTTAGCACAGTATATACAAATGCCCGAGGGGCACGGAAAACCATATACTCTGAAAGTGGAATGCGAAATTCCTAGCAGGTAAGTACAGTACTAATAGCTTTTGGAATCGCTAGGACTCGACTAGGGAATCGTTAGATTACTTCTAGGAGGCCTAGGGGACTCGGGTGCAGTGTGTGCACTCTCACGCGAGATGCGGACAAAAGTCTATGGTAGCTAGGAATTAGAAAGTTAGTGTTCTCGGGCGAACCCGACCTGGTAGGGAGAAAACGAAAGTAGATTCTGACCCTTGGATAGTGAGGCTATGCTGGGGCACCGAAATGCCGAAGTTACCTAGCCCAGGGGCTGCAGCTGCATAGGTCTGAAAAGACGTCGGGAATCCTCGTAGACGGACCAGGAGCCGGAAGAAAAGATGCTGGCCGGTGACCAGTGAAGAAAGTTCAGTTGGATCCAAGCCTGGATCTCGAAGATAGATGACACCTGAAAGCAGAGGGGACCAAGTTCGAGACTACTAGCCAGTAGTCAGTGGGCACCAGGAGGGCACCGGATGGTAGCCACCTCGACAAGGTGAGTGGGTGACGCTGTAGCTCGAAGATCTCGCGGACCAGGAGGCGTTGTCGGCGACCAGGATGGAGGATCGAGCTGTCCCACGAAGTTGGAAGCTGTCGGCGTCGCTGGACCCAGGATTGGGCAACAAAGCCTTGGCAAATTCAAGCCCACGCGGTGGACCTAAAATGGCGTCTGGAGTGGACCAGGAGGGTCCGGGGTGCCTCTCTTGAACAAGGAAGCAAGGGCCAGTCTGGAGCAACCAGACCAGCAGTCGTGAAGTCGTTGGGCGTCGTTCAGAAGGCCACAAGCCAGCCGGCTAGTAGCCAAACAACGCGGTGCACAGCAAACAGCAGAAGGGCCCCACGCAGATCGTGGAGATGCAGGGGGGCTGACCTTGGGTGCTGGAGCTGCGCAGGGTCGGGGCTTCTCGGACCCCAAAGCACTCACCAGTGGAGGACACGGTGGGCTTGCAGTAAAGATGTCGTGCAGTCTTGGCGATCGTCGGTCCCTCAAGGTCTCGTCGCACTCACGGTTCTCAGCTTGGCTGTAGAGGTGAGTAGAGGTCAGAGGTGCCAGGGAAGCCGGGTCTCGTCGAGCTGGGTCGTCGGATTCGTGATGAAGGACTTGCAGCAGACCGCAGTGTTCTTTAGGATGGTGCCCGCTTGATGCAGGGTGACTACTCCTTAGCCACAAGGGAGAATCTTGAAGAAGAAATCGTGAAGTCCTTTCGAAGAAAGTGGTATCTTGATTCCAAAGATGATCTAATTTGAACAGGGGGCCCGCTCCTATCTTTATACTAAAAAAGGGGGCTGACCCGGTGACTAGGTCCTGCCTATGGGTGGGACTAGGTGGGGGGTGGTTACACCCCTCAGCCATGCCGGACTTCCCCAGGCCAGGGGCTGGTGTGCCCCTGGAACTGGTTCAGACCGGCCTATGCGTAGTGAGCACCGGGGTGCCACTCAGCAGTCACCTTCCTGTAAAGCCCTGCCTACCCAGGATACACAAAACCATGTCTGGGACGGTGCTAGCACCGCCCCTGACAGGAAACCCTTTGTCCAGGCTCCCCTCGCTGGAAGGACTCCCAGCTGCAGGGGGTCAGACTTGTGTCTGTGGTGGCAGCATCCA
This sequence comes from Lissotriton vulgaris, assembly GCF_964263255.1. NCBI lineage: Eukaryota > Metazoa > Chordata > Amphibia > Caudata > Salamandridae > Lissotriton > Lissotriton vulgaris. The sequence continues at coordinate 15,368 of NW_028245340.1, forward strand.
TTTTGTGGAGCTGAGGCTTCAGTTAACTTTAACCGGGGTTCACAGTTACATACATGTCGTGTCCCTCTAGAAGGGTGGAATGCTAACCCCGTCGCCAGAATTGGCGAGGGGTTAGTATTCCAATTCGTATGACACCTTACTCGACATGTTTTGATAAAGCAATACCAAAGATAGCATTTAACCGCGAGGATTATAATGCACTTAAGAGTATATGGTATGCGATATCATGGAACAGCTATTAGGACTTGATTCCGCAAGCTGCAGACAGGCTCAGCTCATGCCAGAGCACCATCTCACACGATTCCAAGCACTCTGCCTTCAGGATTGTCAAGGCCTGCCATAGGAGTGACTGATAGGAATCTGTGTGTCCATTTTAGGGTTAGGTATAGGTATACTACACCTACAGCAAAGGGTGATTACACGACTTTGCCCCAGCTGTCATGCAGCCAGTTGTGTCAAATTTAGGAGGCCAGCCAGGGGTGGCATAATACATGCTGCAGCCCCTGGCAGCCCTGGGTACACCTATGCCCTGAGTTACAGGGTCTGATAAGGTGGCCCAGTACCAATTGGAAATGCACCTAGGGTACATGGAATCCATTTTAAAGAGAGAGCAGTAGGCCTGGGGTCCTGATTGGCAGGGTCCCAGGTCGACTATGTCCAAAACCAGCTAAAACACAGGGCAAAAAGTTGGGGGCAACCATAGTCAGGATGTACCTTCCTACAGTAATTATAAAAGAAACTGATGTCAGCACGTTGGGGAAGGGTTTATGTGTACTATGTCAGTGTCACGTCTGATGGACAACATTGGTACAGAGTCGCTCAAAGCCCTTTACTGGAGCGCAGAGGTTCTGCTGTAGAAAAGTTTATGGATCCTGTCTGGTACTTGTGGATAATTTAAAGGTAGAAATCTGCGGCTAGAACTTTTCTGTACCAGATAAGGCGTTACCAAAGGTAAGTAACTTATTTCTCAACTCAGGAACATTTCACCAATATTGCACCCATATGTGGACTTCAGTTCTAGTAATCCATCCCCAAGACACAACCAAGGGTAGGCCCTACCACACAACAATTTAAAAACAGAACAATGTAACATGCACACACTACACATGTATTCTCAAAAGATGCATATATTTGCTTTTATTGACAATGTATGAAAAATTGAGAGCCACAATAGTTGTGCCCTACTTCACAACAAATATATCAAGATCTAAGCAACATAAAACTAGTTTGAAAACATGAACACTGAAACACCTTTCAGGCATCCCTTTTTCCTTCTATCTATTAGTAGAACCCAGCTTAATTAAAGAACACAGACATCTCAAAGATGATATTGAAGTCACTGAAAATCTCGTCCCAAAAAGGAATTAGCATTGTAAGCTGTAGTGAGTGAAGTTATTAATTTGGGAGATGGATAACTCTACCAACTAAACAAATCCACTCTGGTGAGATCAAAGCACAGTTCAGAGTAAAGCTTTGCTCAACCCTTGGTAGGTATGGCACAAGCAACATGAAATCTCTAGAGAAGTATGTCTTAAGTTCAAGCAGTACCAACAGTTTAAAGGAAAAACATAACACAAGAACAGTTTAGATTTAGAACAATAGAGAGAGGTTCACTGAGCAAAAGGACACCCGTCTATTAAAATATGTTAAAGGAAACAGTAGAAATAAAAAAAGAAAAAAAAGAATTGAAGACCTATCTTTTTATTTAAACAAATCTTCACATGTCTGTGCTTGCCTACCCTTTCTCCAGGCTTGCGCCGGGACACTCCTCGGAGTATCTGAGTGCGCTAAAAGTGCAAGTAACTAACAAAATAGATAGGAATGTTTACTTTTTTAAGCAAAAAGCAGCTAGAAAAGTTAAATGGTCAGCATTGTCACTATTCATAGTTGACTGGCACCTCAGCAGGATTTCAGGCCAACCACGATGGCGTAGGGATTGGAAACACCAAGTGGATAATTTTGGTGAATTTTTTTAACTCTGGACTTAGTTTTTGCCATGGAAATTGAAATTTGCCATGGGGCCAATGTTCAGTGGCCATTAGGGTCCCTTAAAGTTGAATAGAGCATGAGTGATCTCTCACTAAAGTCATTGGTTTTCTTGCCAATAGTTCCAAGTAGCTGAAACCAGGATTTTCGAGCCACTGAGATCTCTTCACAGCTTGTATAGATTTTCCCAATGCACTGGTCTATGGTTTTTGCTTGAGACTTATTCACTTGTTTAAAATTTAGAATTTTCCAGTAGACCATAGCTAGAAGCTGTAGTGCTCAGCAGCATGGAACTGACCCGCCTTTGGTACATTCCTTGTCCTAGTCCTCCTGAGGTAGAAAAACGGACTAAGTTCAAACATTTTCAAGTTGCTGAGAAAGTTTCTCCTGGTTAATTCTGGAGCTGCTTTGAGGCATCAAAGGCCAGATGTACTAACCTTTTTCATGCAACACAGTGGAGCAAGGCATCTATCTACTAATATATGGCAACCTTCTGCTCTCCCATAGCACTGGCGCAGTTTAGGTAGCCTAGTGCCAACCCAGGTACTTTTCCACCATGGTGTAAGGCACCTGCATTACAAGAATTGTTTGTGTTCAGGAAGAAGTGCCTTTCTGCACAAACACAACCCCTCAATTCATTTTCCCCTTTCCCTGTGTGTTGCAGAATGAAAAGGGTACTGGAAATAACTTGGCATGTCCAAATCAAACGAGGTAGTGCTAAAGCCCCTTTTGTTCTGCCTGCAGCTCCTTTCTACTTCCAGATAGCTAATCGCTACTTAGTGGTTAGCGGTTAATACCCATCTGCTCTTCCTGGACTTAGAAACATGCTATTGTCCTCTAAACCAGAGATGTGAACTTTCTTGGCTCTGCAGGTTTTATGAGAGCCAGTTCTGGCTCTAAAAGCATATGCTATATTTTCTCAAAGTTACCCTTCCACATAAGTTATCATAATCTGATTTCACTATTAATTCGAATTTAGAAATTATGTTAGAAATAACTTTGAAGCATTTTTCTAGCATTTTCTTAGCAGAGATAATACATAAATATGTTAATCCTATGTGGGTCTGCCCAGGGAAAAGTCTAGCAAAGCCTACATAGTGTAAGAGCTCTGGATTTTGATTCACTGTGGCAGCACACTAACCCCAATATGTAGTGTGTCTCATTTTTATACATATTTAAACAGCTGCCCCTGTAGGCTTACAAGGCACATCTTAGAAATCATTTATAAATATGTAAAAATAGGATTTTCCTACAATACAAAGGCAGTTTTCTTTGCTTTACAACAGAAGAAGAGCCAGAGTACAGTGGTGTGTCAGGCAAACATACAACTTTGTCCTAGATGTGTGTGGTGTAAATATGTACTGCAGACCATTTATTCTATTGAACCCCAATCAATGAGAAAATAGAGAAAAACAGTACTAGGAACATTTCCATAACGTGACACAGAAATGAAAATGAAATATGTTACACATGTCCAACATACCATGGAATAGCAATGCTAAGCTGCAACCAAGAGACAGATTTGATAAGAAAAAACCTCTTCATCTTAGTGAGTCTTGGGCGAAAAACCATTCGGAATTTCTGCTTGTGGCATGCAACCTCCTCACCATCTCTCCAGCTTTTGCCCTGAAGATGTGTGACTCAGGAACATCCAACCTGATCTGTGATTGAAGAGCATGTGCACCAGAAGCAACCAACAACATGCATACTGTCGGCGATAGACCATTATACAGGGAGATCTCAGTTCTGTGCCACCCAAACACTAGGGATGTGCAATGGTGGGCCACCCATACACATTACTACTGGTACACCATGGACATGAATCTCCAGCTGCAGTATGATGATAATAACAAGAGTCTCACGTGCACTCTCACATCTGCAGTGTGGTGCTCACACAAGGTTACAATAACTGTGTGCCAACAGGCTCAATCCTACTCGTGTCACATGTTGAAGCAGAAGATGAGAATTCCTTTTTTGAAGGTTTCAAGGTTGGAAGCACACTTTCCTAGTTTTATTCCAAACTTATTATTATTTAGATGTGTCCTCACTGTCAAATGTCCTTATCTAGTTTAGACTTTGCAGCCTCTTATCAACCGATGGGGACTCTTTTAAATCTGAAGATTATTCTGTTCTCTGAACTTTAGCTCTGCTTTTTCTTTATACCTTATTACTGACTCTGTTCAACACAGCTTGTTTTTATCAAACCTATATCTCTTCTGGGGAGCAAACATCTGCAAATAGGATTGCTAGATGGTATTTGCACTGACAAAGCACTTTTGTAGCTCAGCAGCTGATGCTCCAAATATATCCATATGACTTCATCACCAGTTTGTGTGCCTCATTCACTCCTTGTACACATGGCCAAGGCTATTTGCTGCAGACTCCTGTATTAAGAAATTGATTCCATATAAAAGATTCTTCATCAATGGTAAGGATAATTTCTGATTCAGCCTATGTCATTAGTGCTCCATTAAATCTACACATAAGATTCACACACAACACTGACATCATTTTAACTCGCATATTTCAGAAATATTAATCAGTACAGCAGCTTTCGTTTTAATAGTCTGGGTTTTTCATCTTGCAGGAGATATGCTACAATTAACAGTCTTAAACATAACAAAGCCACCCGAGATTGTACTTTGCTTACTATATATCCCTCAGGAATATACCCGAAACATTCTACTATTGGACATACACAAAAATGTGGTGGGATGTCCCTTCACATTTTTGTTAATATCCAATAGTAGAATTTGTTGTGTTTAAGACATTGTTTTGGAGGCCAGCTCACCCTTGAAACCCCATAGCCTCTCGATCTCTGCCTTGGATTTCCTCCAGGGGTATGTGTTTGGCTACAATTAACAGTGCCAAACTTAAAATAATTCATGTTAGTAGCATGCAAAATGGCATCTTCCAAGTGATTTCAATGTCTTGAAGAGATCAGAAGTAGGAAAATCTTTCTTTGCAGATACATAATGGCTGTTCTTTAGACAAAATTTGATTATTGTTAGTGGTGGCCTGTGCTCTATTCTTTCGTTGTCCCATGATGAAGGGGATAGCAGGAGTGTCTATGTGATGCAAAGTGCCGGGATGAATGTTTCTCTACATGAAAAAAAACCTTTAGATCAGGTTTTCATTTTTTCTTACTCACTTTGGCATGAACATTCTCTGTTATTAACTTATTTAAGCATCGTTATATTGCACCCATCACAAATGCGTCACACTGTTGATTCCTGATGAGAGTTAAATATGTTTTGATTATTTAAGACCTTTGAGAGCTATCTGAATTTCTGTGAAAGAACTTCACATGAAATGAAAATCCCTTCATAGGTAGACATTGTAATGAGTTTTTGGCTGGAGGTATTAAAAAAAATATTGTTGGTATTGCTGAAAGAATGTATGGAAACATGCCGCTTGGGTATTGAACCTGTGCTGAACTATTTTGATGATCAACGATAGAGGGTTCTGGCCCATAATCAGTAAGGCTAGGCCAATCTTCGTAAGCTAGCAACAACACACATTCCAATACTGATGCTTGATAAACAAATTGCGTCATCAAATCACACGTGACACTCATAGTGACTGAAAAAAACAATTTTTAATTCCTTGATTTACAAAGGATTTTGAAATTCAATTTTGTCAAAAAACCTTATCAGTTCACACAATAGTCTTATTAACCAATTTACATAGACCACACTAGTTCCATCACATATATACCATATAATATTTGTCACATATATTAGATTACACTAATCATAACATAGACAACATATTCATACAATAATGATAAATGAGCAAGCTCAGGCTCCAAACTTTACAAAACATGAAAGATAACAAAAATGAGAAACAAGGAAAAAAAGAAAAAGCCCAAAAGGGTTGAAAGTTATTTTAGAAATGCAGTGTTTCTTTTTTTGAAAAAAGCAAAAAAACACAACCCCAATGTGGGCACTGACCAACCAGTGTGTTATTCAGGTAACCAAGGCAATAATTTCCATAATGTTTCAAAACATTAGTCACAAGTATACAAAAAACGGTTAGCCTGATAGTGAATATGTGTACACTTGTTTGGTCAGAATTTAGGTCAATGCGTTTCGAACCCCTCAACAACCTTGGGCGTGGTTCTCCTCAGGACCTGGAACACAAAAGAGCTGAAAAAAGAAAGAAACGAGAGGAAGTGCTTGTAATGTAAATGTAAATGTAATTTGTACTTGTAAAGCGCACTAATATCCCAACTGGGGTGTCCTGGCGCTGTAACGCATACCGCTGTGGAACCCTTCCTGGCTTTTCCCTGTGAAATGTCCACTCCTGGGAACCCCCAAGGTGAAGCCAGGCATCCCAGTGCTGTTGGGGCAGTTGTGGAGATTAGGCAAGCTATTGCCCAGAGTTGCAGAGTGGGACTTATGATTAGAATAGGGTCTGAGGAGAGAATTATCAGGTCTGAGGAAATTGAGCCCAAGACCCACCGAGGCAAGAATTCAATCCTGGTCCCGGGCCAGACCTCTGCATCAGGGTCTGCCGCTCTAACCATTGAGCCACACTTCTCAACTTGTGTCATCACTTGCAACACCAATTTAACAAGGCACATCTGCCCTATGAATTCTAGCTATGGTTTACCTTATTTGAGATTATCCAATCTCTTGCCAAAACGTTTGTGTGGCAAAGAAAGAAAAAAGAACAGAAAGAAGACAAGAAAAAACTGTGTTAGTCTTGTTTCTGGCACTTGTTGGAGGGAACTATTTTGATTACCAGCCATGGGGTGTGTGGATGATTATGGCAAATGGTTTTATTTACTTCAAACTTAATAGAAGTTGAGAAATTCTGTGTGATAAATATTGATAAGAATATAGGACAGCAGTGCACTTCAAAGAATGTTATCGCCCACTGGCTCCCATTTAATCGCATTCTGTCACTTGCAGGTGAACCAGGCAAACCAAGCTATGGCAGAGAGGGGCGTGATGGTGAGCGTGGTCCCCCTGGAGAGGCTGGTCTGCCTGGAGTTCCTGGTGCCCCTGGCCA
>NW_028245341.1:0-80266 GCF_964263255.1 Lissotriton vulgaris
GTTATCTCTTTGTCGAAAAATCAGCCGTTTTTGCTCGAACATTAAATGCCTCCAAATGTATTTAATTAACTTCCCGAGCCCCTGGAAGCATGAACATCACTTTAAACATGCTAATTTTAGCTCTAACACTGATGATCCACCTACAAATGTGAACTGACGTTCAAAAATAAAACATTTGAAAACGGACCATTTTCCACATTTCTGAAGCATGACGTAATGGGGGGGTGTTAGCTCTTTTGTCGAAAATCAGCCGTTTTTGCTCGAACATTAAATGCCTCCAAATGGTATTTAATTAACTTCCCGGGGTGAAGAAACCCTTTTTGAGAACTCAGAGTGAGTAAATTGGCCATTTTCATGCACTTTTAACCATTCCATAAATCTTGTGTTTTGGGCCCCTGGAAGCATGAAAATCACTTTAAACATGCTAATTTTAGCTCTAACACTGATGATCCACCTACAAATGTGAACTGACGTTCAAAAATAAAACATTTGAAAACGGACCATTTTCCACATTTCTGAAGCATGACGTAATGGGGGGGTGTTATCTCTTTTGTCGAAAATCAGCCGTTTTTGCTCGAACATTAAATGCCTCCAAATGGTATTTAATTAACTTCCCGAGCCCCTGGAAGCATGAAAATCACTTTAAAACATGCTAATTTTAGCTCTAACACTGATGATCCACCTACAAATGTGAACTGACGTTCAAAAATAAAACATTTGAAAACGGACCATTTTCCACATTTCTGAAGCATGACGTAATGGGGGGGTGTTATCTCTTTTGTCGAAAATCAGCCGTTTTTGCTCGAACATTAAATGCCTCCAAATGGTATTTAATTAACTTCCCGGGGTGAAGAAACCCTTTTTGAGAACTCAGAGTGAGTAAATTGGCCATTTTCATGCACTTTTAACCATTCCATAAATCTTGTGTTTTGGGCTCCTGGAAGCATGAAAATCACTTTAAACATGCTAATTTTAGCTCTAACACTGATGATCCACCTACAAATGTGAACTGACGTTCAAAAATAAAACATTTGAAAACGGACCATTTTCCACATTTCTGAAGCATGACGTAATGGGGGGGGGGTGTTATCTCTTTTGTCGAAAATCAGCCGTTTTTGCTCGAACATTAAATGCCTCCAAATGGTATTTAATTAACTTCCCGGGGTGAAGAAACCCTTTTTGAGAACTCAGAGTGAGTAAATTGGCCATTTTCATGCACTTTTAACCATTCCATAAATCTTGTGTTTTGGGCCCCTGGAAGCATGAAAATCACTTTAAACATGCTAATTTTAGCTCTAACACTGATGATCCACCTACAAATGTGAACTGACGTTCAAAAATAAAACATTTGAAAACGGACCATTTTCCACATTTCTGAAGCATGACGTAATGGGGGGGGTGTTATCTCTTTTGTCGAAAATCAGCCGTTTTTGCTCGAACATTAAATGCCTCCAAATGGTATTTAATTAACTTCCCGGGGTGAAGAAACCCTTTTTGAGAACTCAGAGTGAGTAAATTGGCCATTTTCATGCACTTTTAACCATTCCATAAATCTTGTGTTTTGGGCCCCTGGAAGCATGAAAATCACTTTAAACATGCTAATTTTAGCTCTAACACTGATGATCCACCTACAAATGTGAACTGACGTTCAAAAATAAAACATTTGAAAACGGACCATTTTCCACATTTCTGAAGCATGACGTAATGGGGGGGTGTTATCTCTTTTGTCGAAAATCAGCCGTTTTTGCTCGAACATTAAATGCCTCCAAATGGTATTTAATTAACTTCCCGGGGTGAAGAAACCCTTTTTGAGAACTCAGAGTGAGTAAATTGGCCATTTTCATGCACTTTTAACCATTCCATAAATCTTGTGTTTTGGGCCCCTGGAAGCATGAAAATCACTTTAAACATGCTAATTTTAGCTCTAACACTGATGATCCACCTATAAATGTGAACTGACGTTCAAAAATAAAACATTTTGAAAACGGACCATTTTCCACATTTCTGAAGCATGACGTAATGGGGGGGTGTTATCTCTTTTGTCGAAAATCAGCCGTTTTTGCTCGAACATTAAATGCCTCCAAATGGTATTTAATTAACTTCCCGAGCCCCTGGAAGCATGAAAATCACTTTAAACATGCTAATTTTAGCTCTAACACTGATGATCCACCTACAAATGTGAACTGACGTTCAAAAATAAAACATTTGAAAACGGACCATTTTCCACATTTCTGAAGCATGACGTAATGGGGGGGTGTTATCTCTTTTGTCGAAAATCAGCCGTTTTTGCTCGAACATTAAATGCCTCCAAATGGTATTTAATTAACTTCCCGAGCCCCTGGAAGCATGAAAATCACTTTAAACATGCTAATTTTAGCTCTAACACTGATGATCCACCTACAAATGTGAACTGACGTTCAAAAATAAAACATTTGAAAACGGACCATTTTCCACATTTCTGAAGCATGACGTAATGGGGGGTGTTATCTCTTTTGTCGAAAATCAGCCGTTTTTGCTCGAACATTAAATGCCTCCAAATGGTATTTAATTAACTTCCCGAGCCCCTGGAAGCATGAAAATCACTTTAAAACATGCTAATTTTAGCTCTAACACTGATGATCCACCTACAAATGTGAACTGACGTTCAAAAATAAAACATTTGAAAACGGACCATTTTCCACATTTCTGAAGCATGACGTAATGGGGGGGTGTTATCTCTTTTGTCGAAAATCAGCCGTTTTTGCTCGAACATTAAATGCCTCCAAATGGTATTTAATTAACTTCCCGGGGTGAAGAAACCCTTTTTGAGAACTCAGAGTGAGTAAATTGGCCATTTTCATGCACTTTTAACCATTCCATAAATCTTGTGTTTTGGGCCCCTGGAAGCATGAAAATCACTTTAAACATGCTAATTTTAGCTCTAACACTGATGATCCACCTACAAATGTGAACTGACGTTCAAAAATAAAACATTTGAAAACGGACCATTTTCCACATTTCTGAAGCATGACGTAATGGGGGGGTGTTATCTCTTTTGTCGAAAATCAGCCGTTTTTGCTCTAACATTAAATGCCTCCAAATGGTATTTAATTAACTTCCCGAGCCCCTGAAGCATGAAAATCACTTTAAACATGCTAATTTTAGCTCTAACACTGATGATCCACCTACAAATGTGAACTGACGTTCAAAAATAAAACATTTGAAAACGGACCATTTTCCACATTTCTGAAGCATGACGTAATGGGGGGGGTGTTATCTCTTTTGTCGAAAATCAGCCGTTTTTGCTCGAACATTAAATGCCTCCAAATGGTATTTAATTAACTTCCCGGGGTGAAGAAACCCTTTTTGAGAACTCAGAGTGAGTAAATTGGCCATTTTCATGCACTTTTAACCATTCCATAAATCTTGTGTTTTGGGCCCCAAGAAGCATGAAAATCACTTTAAACATGCTAATTTTAGCTCTAACACTGATGATCCACCTACAAATGTGAACTGACGTTCAAAAATAAAACATTTGAAAACGGACCATTTTCCACATTTCTGAAGCATGACGTAATGGGGGGGTGTTATCTCTTTTGTCGAAAATCAGCCGTTTTTGCTCGAACATTAAATGCCTCCAAATGGTATTTAATTAACTTCCCGAGCCCCTGGAAGCATGAAAATCACTTTAAACATGCTAATTTTAGCTCTAACACTGATGATCCACCTACAAATGTGAACTGACGTTCAAAGATAAAACATTTGAAAACGGACCATTTTCCACATTTCTGAAGCATGACGTAATGGGGGGGGTGTTATCTCTTTTGTCGAAAATCAGCCGTTTTTGCTCGAACATTAAATGCCTCCAAATGGTATTTAATTAACTTCCCGAGCCCCTGGAAGCATGAAAATCACTTTAAACATGCTAATTTTAGCTCTAACACTGATGATCCACCTACAAATGTGAACTGACGCTCAAAAATAAAACATTTGAAAACGGACCATTTTCCACATTTCTGAAGCATGACGTAATGGGGGGGTGTTATCTCTTTTGTCGAAAATCAGCCGTTTTTGCTCGAACATTAAATGCCTCCAAATGGTATTTAATTAACTTCCCGGGGTGAAGAAACCCTTTTTGAGAACTCAGAGTGAGTAAATTGGCCATTTTCATGCACTTTTAACCATTCCATAAATCTTGTGTTTTGGGCCCCTGGAAGCATGAAAATCACTTTAAACATGCTAATTTTAGCTCTAACACTGATGATCCACCTACAAATGTGAACTGACGTTCAAAAATAAAACATTTGAAAACGGACCATTTTCCACATTTCTGAAGCATGACGTAATGGGGGGGTGTTATCTCTTTTGTCGAAAATCAGCCGTTTTTGCTCGAACATTAAATGCCTCCAAATGGTATTTAATTAACTTCCCGAGCCCCTGGAAGCATGAAAATCACTTTAAACATGCTAATTTTAGCTCTAACACTGATGATCCACCTACAAATGTGAACTGACGTTCAAAAATAAAACATTTGAAAACGGACCATTTTCCACATTTCTGAAGCATGACGTAATGGGGGGGTGTTATCTCTTTTGTCGAAAATCAGCCGTTTTTGCTCGAACATTAAATGCCTCCAAATGGTATTTAATTAACTTCCCGGGGTGAAGAAACCCTTTTTGAGAACTCAGAGTGAGTAAATTGGGCCATTTTCATGCACTTTTAACCATTCCATAAATCTTGTGTTTTGGGCCCCTGGAAGCATGAAAATCACTTTAAACATGCTAATTTTAGCTCTAACACTGATGATCCACCTACAAATGTGAACTGACGTTCAAAAATAAAACATTTGAAAACGGACCATTTTCCACATTTCTGAAGCATGACGTAATGGGGGGGTGTTATCTCTTTTGTCGAAAATCAGCCGTTTTTGCTCTAACATTAAATGCCTCCAAATGGTATTTAATTAACTTCCCGAGCCCCTGGAAGCATGAAAATCACTTTAAACATGCTAATTTTAGCTCTAAACACTGATGATCCACCTACAAATGTGAACTGACGTTCAAAAATAAAACATTTGAAAACGGACCATTTTCCACATTTCTGAAGCATGACGTAATGGGGGGGGTGTTATCTCTTTTGTTGAAAATCAGCCGTTTTTGCTCGAACATTAAATGCCTCCAAATGGTATTTAATTAACTTCCCGGGGTGAAGAAACCCTTTTTGAGAACTCAGAGTGAGTAAATTGGCCATTTTCATGCACTTTTAACCATTCCATAAATCTTGTGTTTTGGGCCCAAGAAGCATGAAAATCACTTTAAACATGCTAATTTTAGCTCTAACACTGATGATCCACCTACAAATGTGAACTGACGTTCAAAAATAAAACATTTGAAAACGGACCATTTTCCACATTTCTGAAGCATGACGTAATGGGGGGGTGTTATCTCTTTTGTCGAAAATCAGCCGTTTTTGCTCGAACATTAAATGCCTCCAAATGGTATTTAATTAACTTCCCGAGCCCCTGGAAGCATGAAAATCACTTTAAACATGCTAATTTTAGCTCTAACACTGATGATCCACCTACAAATGTGAACTGACGTTCAAAAATAAAACATTTGAAAACGGACCATTTTCCACATTTCTGAAGCATGACGTAATGGGGGGGTGTTATCTCTTTTGTCGAAAATCAGCCGTTTTTGCTCGAACATTAAATGCCTCCAAATGGTATTTAATTAACTTCCCGAGCCCCTGGAAGCATGAAAATCACTTTAAACATGCTAATTTTAGCTCTAACACTGATGATCCACCTACAAATGTGAACTGACGCTCAAAAATAAAACATTTGAAAACGGACCATTTTCCACATTTCTGAAGCATGACGTAATGGGGGGGTGTTATCTCTTTTGTCGAAAATCAGCCGTTTTTGCTCGAACATTAAATGCCTCCAAATGGTATTTAATTAACTTCCCGGGGTGAAGAAACCCTTTTTGAGAACTCAGAGTGAGTAAATTGGCCATTTTCATGCACTTTTAACCATTCCATAAATCTTGTGTTTTGGGCCCCTGGAAGCATGAAAATCACTTTAAACATGCTAATTTTAGCTCTAACACTGATGATCCACCTACAAATGTGAACTGACGTTCAAAAATAAAACATTTGAAAACGGACCATTTTCCACATTTCTGAAGTATGACGTAATGGGGGGGTGTTATCTCTTTTGTCGAAAATCAGCCGTTTTTGCTCGAACATTAAATGCCTCCAAATGGTATTTAATTAACTTCCCGAGCCCCTGGAAGCATGAACATCACTTTAACATGCTAATTTTAGCTCTAACACTGATGATCCACCTACAAATGTGAACTGACGTTCAAAAATAAAACATTTGAAAACGGACCATTTTCCACATTTCTGAAGCATGACGTAATGGGGGGGTGTTATCTCTTTTGTCGAAAATCAGCCGTTTTTGCTCGAACATTAAATGCCTCCAAATGGTATTTAATTAACTTCCCGAGCCCCTGGAAGCATGAACATCACTTTAAACATGCTAATTTTAGCTCTAACACTGATGATCCACCTACAAATGTGAACTGACGTTCAAAAATAAAACATTTGAAAACGGACCATTTTCCACATTTCTGAAGCATGACGTAATGGGGGGGTGTTAGCTCTTTTGTCGAAAATCAGCCGTTTTTGCTCGAACATTAAATGCCTCCAAATGGTATTTAATTAACTTCCCGGGGTGAAGAAACCCTTTTTGAGAACTCAGAGTGAGTAAATTGGCCATTTTCATGCACTTTTAACCATTCCATAAATCTTGTGTTTTGGGCCCCTGGAAGCATGAAAATCACTTTAAACATGCTAATTTTAGCTCTAACACTGATGATCCACCTACAAATGTGAACTGACGTTCAAAAATAAAACATTTGAAAACGGACCATTTTCCACATTTCTGAAGCATGACGTAATGGGGGGTGTTATCTCTTTTGTCGAAAATCAGCCGTTTTTGCTCGAACATTAAATGCCTCCAAATGGTATTTAATTAACTTCCCGAGCCCCTGGAAGCATGAAAATCACTTTAAACATGCTAATTTTAGCTCTAACACTGATGATCCACCTACAAATGTGAACTGACGTTCAAAAATAAAACATTTGAAAACGGACCATTTTCCACATTTCTGAAGCATGACGTAATGGGGGGGTGTTATCTCTTTTGTCGAAAATCAGCCGTTTTTGCTCGAACATTAAATGCCTCCAAATGGTATTTAATTAACTTCCCGGGGTGAAGAAACCCTTTTTGAGAACTCAGAGTGAGTAAATTGGCCATTTTCATGCACTTTTAACCATTCCATAAATCTTGTGTTTTGGGCCCCTGGAAGCATGAAAATCACTTTAAACATGCTAATTTTAGCTCTAACACTGATGATCCACCTACAAATGTGAACTGACGTTCAAAAATAAAACATTTGAAAACGGACCATTTTCCACATTTCTGAAGCATGACGTAATGGGGGGGGTGTTATCTCTTTTGTCGAAAATCAGCCGTTTTTGCTCGAACATTAAATGCCTCCAAATGGTATTTAATTAACTTCCCGGGGTGAAGAAACCCTTTTTGAGAACTCAGAGTGAGTAAATTGGCCATTTTCATGCACTTTTAACCATTCCATAAATCTTGTGTTTTGGGCCCCTGGAAGCATGAAAATCACTTTAAACATGCTAATTTTAGCTCTAACACTGATGATCCACCTACAAATGTGAACTGACGTTCAAAAATAAAACATTTGAAAACGGACCATTTTCCACATTTCTGAAGCATGACGTAATGGGGGGGTGTTATCTCTTTTGTCGAAAATCAGCCGTTTTTGCTCGAACATTAAATGCCTCCAAATGGTATTTAATTAACTTCCCGGGGTGAAGAAACCCTTTTTGAGAACTCAGAGTGAGTAAATTGGCCATTTTCATGCACTTTTAACCATTCCATAAATCTTGTGTTTTGGGCCCCTGGAAGCATGAAAATCACTTTAAACATGCTAATTTTAGCTCTAACACTGATGATCCACCTACAAATGTGAACTGACGTTCAAAAATAAAACATTTGAAAACGGACCATTTTCCACATTTCTGAAGCATGACGTAATGGGGGGGTGTTATCTCTTTTGTCGAAAATCAGCCGTTTTTGCTCGAACATTAAATGCCTCCAAATGGTATTTAATTAACTTCCCGGGGTGAAGAAACCCTTTTTGAGAACTCAGAGTGAGTAAATTGGCCATTTTCATGCACTTTTAACCATTCCATAAATCTTGTGTTTTGGGCCCCTGGAAGCATGAAAATCACTTTAAACATGCTAATTTTAGCTCTAACACTGATGATCCACCTACAAATGTGAACTGACGTTCAAAAATAAAACATTTGAAAACGGACCATTTTCCACATTTCTGAAGCATGACGTAATGGGGGGGTGTTATCTCTTTTGTCGAAAATCAGCCGTTTTTGCTCGAACATTAAATGCCTCCAAATGGTATTTAATTAACTTCCCGAGCCCCTGGAAGCATGAAAATCACTTTAAACATGCTAATTTTAGCTCTAACACTGATGATCCACCTACAAATGTGAACTGACGTTCAAAAATAAAACATTTGAAATCGGACCATTTTCCACATTTCTGAAGCATGACATAATGGGGGGGTGTTATCTCTTTTGTCGAAAATCAGCCGTTTTTGCTCGAACATTAAATGCCTCCAAATGGTATTTAATTAACTTCCCGAGCCCCTGGAAGCATGAAAATCACTTTAAACATGCTAATTTTAGCTCTAACACTGATGATCCACCTACAAATGTGAACTGACGTTCAAAAATAAAACATTTGAAAACGGACCATTTTCCACATTTCTGAAGCATGACGTAATGGGGGGGTGTTATCTCTTTTGTCGAAAATCAGCCGTTTTTGCTCGAACATTAAATGCCTCCAAATGGTATTTAATTAACTTCCCGAGCCCCTGGAAGCATGAAAATCACTTTAAACATGCTAATTTTAGCTCTAACACTGATGATCCACCTACAAATGTGAACTGACGTTCAAAAATAAAACATTTGAAAACGGACCATTTTCCACATTTCTGAAGCATGACGTAATGGGGGGGTGTTATCTCTTTTGTCGAAAATCAGCCGTTTTTGCTCGAACATTAAATGCCTCCAAATGGTATTTAATTAACTTCCCGGGGTGAAGAAACCCTTTTTGAGAACTCAGAGTGAGTAAATTGGCCATTTTCATGCACTTTTAACCATTCCATAAATCTTGTGTTTTGGGCCCCTGGAAGCATGAAAATCACTTTAAACATGCTAATTTTAGCTCTAACACTGATGATCCACCTACAAATGTGAACTGACGTTCAAAAATAAAACATTTGAAAACGGACCATTTTCCACATTTCTGAAGCATGACGTAATGGGGGGGTGTTATCTCTTTTGTCCAAAATCAGCCGTTTTTGCTCTAACATTAAATGCCTCCAAATGGTATTTAATTAACTTCCCGAGCCCCTGGAAGCATGAAAATCACTTTAAACATGCTAATTTTAGCTCTAACACTGATGATCCACCTACAAATGTGAACTGACGTTCAAAAATAAAACATTTGAAAACGGACCATTTTCCACATTTCTGAAGCATGACGTAATGGGGGGGGTGTTATCTCTTTTGTCGAAAATCAGCCGTTTTTGCTCGAACATTAAATGCCTCCAAATGGTATTTAATTAACTTCCCGGGGTGAAGAAACCCTTTTTGAGAACTCAGAGTGAGTAAATTGGCCATTTTCATGCACTTTTAACCATTCCATAAATCTTGTGTTTTGGGCCCCAAGAAGCATGAAAATCACTTTAAACATGCTAATTTTAGCTCTAACACTGATGATCCACCTACAAATGTGAACTGACGTTCAAAAATAAAACATTTGAAAACGGACCATTTTCCACATTTCTGAAGCATGACGTAATGGGGGGGTGTTATCTCTTTTGTCGAAAATCAGCCGTTTTTGCTCGAACATTAAATGCCTCCAAATGGTATTTAATTAACTTCCCGAGCCCCTGGAAGCATGAAAATCACTTTAAACATGCTAATTTTAGCTCTAACACTGATGATCCACCTACAAATGTGAACTGACGTTCAAAAATAAAACATTTGAAAACGGACCATTTTCCACATTTCTGAAGCATGACGTAATGGGGGGGTGTTATCTCTTTTGTCGAAAATCAGCCGTTTTTGCTCGAACATTAAATGCCTCCAAATGGTATTTAATTAACTTCCCGAGCCCCTGGAAGCATGAAAATCACTTTAAACATGCTAATTTTAGCTCTAACACTGATGATCCACCTACAAATGTGAACTGACGCTCAAAAATAAAACATTTGAAAACGGACCATTTTCCACATTTCTGAAGCATGACGTAATGGGGGGGTGTTATCTCTTTTGTCGAAAATCAGCCGTTTTTGCTCGAACATTAAATGCCTCCAAATGGTATTTAATTAACTTCCCGGGGTGAAGAAACCCTTTTTGAGAACTCAGAGTGAGTAAATTGGCCATTTTCATGCACTTTTAACCATTCCATAAATCTTGTGTTTTGGGCCCCTGGAAGCATGAAAATCACTTTAAACATGCTAATTTTAGCTCTAACACTGATGATCCACCTACAAATGTGAACTGACGTTCAAAAATAAAACATTTGAAAACGGACCATTTTCCACATTTCTGAAGCATGACGTAATGGGGGGGTGTTATCTCTTTTGTTGAAAATCAGCCGTTTTTGCTCGAACATTAAATGCCTCCAAATGGTATTTAATTAACTTCCCGAGCCCCTGGAAGCATGAACATCACTTTAAACATGCTAATTTTAGCTCTAACACTGATGATCCACCTACAAATGTGAACTGACGTTCAAAAATAAAACATTTGAAAACGGACCATTTTCCACATTTCTGAAGCATGACGTAATGGGGGGGTGTTATCTCTTTTGTCGAAAATCAGCCGTTTTTGCTCGAACATTAAATGCCTCCAAATGGTATTTAATTAACTTCCCGAGCCCCTGGAAGCATGAACATCACTTTAAACATGCTAATTTTAGCTCTAACACTGATGATCCACCTACAAATGTGAACTGACGTTCAAAAATAAAACATTTGAAAACGGACCATTTTCCACATTTCTGAAGCATGACGTAATGGGGGGGTGTTAGCTCTTTTGTCGAAAATCAGCCGTTTTTGCTCGAACATTAAATGCCTCCAAATGGTATTTAATTAACTTCCCGGGGTGAAGAAACCCTTTTTGAGAACTCAGAGTGAGTAAATTTGCCATTTTCATGCACTTTTAACCATTCCATAAATCTTGTGTTTTGGGCCCCTGGAAGCATGAAAATCACTTTAAACATGCTAATTTTAGCTCTAACACTGATGATCCACCTACAAATGTGAACTGACGTTCAAAAATAAAACATTTGAAAACGGACCATTTTCCACATTTCTGAAGCATGACGTAATGGGGGGGTGTTATCTCTTTTGTCGAAAATCAGCCGTTTTTGCTCGAACATTAAATGCCTCCAAATGGTATTTAATTAACTTCCCGAGCCCCTGGAAGCATGAAAATCACTTTAAACATGCTAATTTTAGCTCTAACACTGATGATCCACCTACAAATGTGAACTGACGTTCAAAAATAAAACATTTGAAAACGGACCATTTTCCACATTTCTGAAGCATGACGTAATGGGGGGGTGTTATCTCTTTTGTCGAAAATCAGCCGTTTTTGCTCGAACATTAAATGCCTCCAAATGGTATTTAATTAACTTCCCGAGCCCCTGGAAGCATGAAAATCACTTTAAACATGCTAATTTTAGCTCTAACACTGATGATCCACCTACAAATGTGAACTGACGTTCAAAAATAAAACATTTGAAAACGGACCATTTTCCACATTTCTGAAGCATGACGTAATGGGGGGGTGTTATCTCTTTTGTCGAAAATCAGCCGTTTTTGCTCGAACATTAAATGCCTCCAAATGGTATTTAATTAACTTCCCGAGCCCCTGGAAGCATGAAAATCACTTTAAACATGCTAATTTTAGCTCTAACACTGATGATCCACCTACAAATGTGAACTGACGTTCAAAAATAAAACATTTGAAAACGGACCATTTTCCACATTTCTGAAGCATGACGTAATGGGGGGGTGTTATCTCTTTTGTCGAAAATCAGCCGTTTTTGCTCGAACATTAAATGCCTCCAAATGGTATTTAATTAACTTCCCGGGGTGAAGAAACCCTTTTTGAGAACTCAGAGTGAGTAAATTGGCCATTTTCATGCACTTTTAACCATTCCATAAATCTTGTGTTTTGGGCCCCTGGAAGCATGAAAATCACTTTAAACATGCTAATTTTAGCTCTAACACTGATGATCCACCTACAAATGTGAACTGACGTTCAAAAATAAAACATTTGAAAACGGACCATTTTCCACATTTCTGAAGCATGACGTAATGGGGGGGTGTTATCTCTTTTGTCGAAAATCAGCCGTTTTTGCTCTAACATTAAATGCCTCCAAATGGTATTTAATTAACTTCCCGAGCCCCTGGAAGCATGAAAATCACTTTAAACATGCTAATTTTAGCTCTAACACTGATGATCCACCTACAAATGTGAACTGACGTTCAAAAATAAAACATTTGAACACGGACCATTTTCCACATTTCTGAAGCATGACGTAATGGGGGGGGTGTTATCTCTTTTGTCGAAAATCAGCCGTTTTTGCTCGAACATTTAATGCCTCCAAATGGTATTTAATTAACTTCCCGGGGTGAAGAAACCCTTTTTGAGAACTCAGAGTGAGTAAATTGGCCATTTTCATGCACTTTTAACCATTCCATAAATCTTGTGTTTTGGGCCCCAAGAAGCATGAAAATCACTTTAAACATGCTAATTTTAGCTCTAACACTGATGATCCACCTACAAATGTGAACTGACGTTCAAAAATAAAACATTTGAAAACGGACCATTTTCCACATTTCTGAAGCATGACGTAATGGGGGGGTGTTATCTCTTTTGTCGAAAATCAGCCGTTTTTGCTCGAACATTAAATGCCTCCAAATGGTATTTAATTAACTTCCCGAGCCCCTGGAAGCATGAAAATCACTTTAAACATGCTAATTTTAGCTCTAACACTGATGATCCACCTACAAATGTGAACTGACGTTCAAAAATAAAACATTTGAAAACGGACCATTTTCCACATTTCTGAAGCATGACGTAATGGGGGGGTGTTATCTCTTTTGTCGAAAATCAGCCGTTTTTGCTCGAACATTAAATGCCTCCAAATGGTATTTAATTAACTTCCCGAGCCCCTGGAAGCATGAAAATCACTTTAAACATGCTAATTTTAGCTCTAACACTGATGATCCACCTACAAATGTGAACTGACGCTCAAAAATAAAACATTTGAAAACGGACCATTTTCCACATTTCTGAAGCATGACGTAATGGGGGGGTGTTATCTCTTTTGTCGAAAATCAGCCGTTTTTGCTCGAACATTAAATGCCTCCAAATGGTATTTAATTAACTTCCCGGGGTGAAGAAACCCTTTTTGAGAACTCAGAGTGAGTAAATTGGCCATTTTCATGCACTTTTAACCATTCCATAAATCTTGTGTTTTGGGCCCCTGGAAGCATGAAAATCACTTTAAACATGCTAATTTTAGCTCTAACACTGATGATCCACCTACAAATGTGAACTGACGTTCAAAAATAAAACATTTGAAAACGGACCATTTTCCACATTTCTGAAGCATGACGTAATGGGGGGTGTTATCTCTTTTGTCGAAAATCAGCCGTTTTTGCTCGAACATTAAATGCCTCCAAATGGTATTTAATTAACTTCCCGAGCCCCTGGAAGCATGAACATCACTTTAAACATGCTAATTTTAGCTCTAACACTGATGATCCACCTACAAATGTGAACTGACGTTCAAAAATAAAACATTTGAAAACGGACCATTTTCCACATTTCTGAAGCATGACGTAATGGGGGGGTGTTATCTCTTTTGTCGAAAATCAGCCGTTTTTGCTCGAACATTAAATGCCTCCAAATGGTATTTAATTAACTTCCCGAGCCCCTGGAAGCATGAACATCACTTTAAACATGCTAATTTTAGCTCTAACACTGATGATCCACCTACAAATGTGAACTGACGTTCAAAAAAAAAACATTTGAAAACGGACCATTTTCCACATTTCTGAAGCATGACGTAATGGGGGGGTGTTAGCTCTTTTGTCGAAAATCAGCCGTTTTTGCTCGAACATTAAATGCCTCCAAATGGTATTTAATTAACTTCCCGGGGTGAAGAAACCCTTTTTGAGAACTCAGAGTGAGTAAATTGGCCATTTTCATGCACTTTTAACCATTCCATAAATCTTGTGTTTTGGGCCCCTGGAAGCATGAAAATCACTTTAAACATGCTAATTTTAGCTCTAACACTGATGATCCACCTACAAATGTGAACTGACGTTCAAAAATAAAACATTTGAAAACGGACCATTTTCCACATTTCTGAAGCATGACGTAATGGGGGGGGTGTTATCTCTTTTGTCGAAAATCAGCCGTTTTTGCTCGAACATTAAATGCCTCCAAATGGTATTTAATTAACTTCCCGAGCCCCTGGAAGCATGAAAATCACTTTAAACATGCTAATTTTAGCTCTAACACTGATGATCCACCTACAAATGTGAACTGACGTTCAAAAATAAAACATTTGAAAACGGACCATTTTCCACATTTCTGAAGCATGACGTAATGGGGGGGTGTTATCTCTTTTGTCGAAAATCAGCCGTTTTTGCTCGAACATTAAATGCCTCCAAATGGTATTTAATTAACTTCCCGGGGTGAAGAAACCCTTTTTGAGAACTCAGAGTGAGTAAATTGGCTATTTTCATGCACTTTTAACCATTCCATAAATCTTGTGTTTTGGGCCCCTGGAAGCATGAAAATCACTTTAAACATGCTAATTTTAGCTCTAACACTGATGATCCACCTACAAATGTGAACTGACGTTCAAAAATAAAACATTTGAAAACGGACCATTTTCCACATTTCTGAAGCATGACGTAATGGGGGGGTGTTATCTCTTTTGTCGAAAATCAGCCGTTTTTGCTCGAACATTAAATGCCTCCAAATGGTATTTAATTAACTTCCCGAGCCCCTGGAAGCATGAAAATCACTTTAAACATGCTAATTTTAGCTCTAACACTGATGATCCACCTACAAATG
This sequence comes from Lissotriton vulgaris, assembly GCF_964263255.1. Classification (NCBI taxonomy): domain Eukaryota; kingdom Metazoa; phylum Chordata; class Amphibia; order Caudata; family Salamandridae; genus Lissotriton; species Lissotriton vulgaris. The sequence continues at coordinate 15,274 of NW_028245341.1, forward strand.
TGAACTGACGTTCAAAAATAAAACATTTAAAAACGGACCATTTTCCACATTTCTGAAGCATGACGTAATGGGGGGGTGTTATCTCTTTTGTCGAAAATCAGCCGTTTTTGCTCGAACATTAAATGCCTCCAAATGGTATTTAATTAACTTCCCGGGGTGAAGAAACCCTTTTTGAGAACTCAGAGTGAGTAAATTGGCCATTTTCATGCACTTTTAACCATTCCATAAATCTTGTGTTTTGGGCCCCAAGAAGCATGAAAATCACTTTAAACATGCTAATTTTAGCTCTAACACTGATGATCCACCTACAAATGTGAACTGACGTTCAAAAATAAAACATTTGAAAACGGACCATTTTCCACATTTCTGAAGCATGACGTAATGGGGGGGTGTTATCTCTTTTGTCGAAAATCAGCCGTTTTTGCTCGAACATTAAATGCCTCCAAATGGTATTTAATTAACTTCCCGGGGTGAAGAAACCCTTTTTGAGAACTCAGAGTGAGTAAATTGGCCATTTTCATGCACTTTTAACCATTCCATAAATCTTGTGTTTTGGGCCCCTGGAAGCATGAAAATCACTTTAAACATGCTAATTTTAGCTCTAACACTGATGATCCACCTACAAATGTGAACTGACGTTCAAAAATAAAACATTTGAAAACGGACCATTTTCCACATTTCTGAAGCATGACGTAATGGGGGGGTGTTATCTCTTTTGTCGAAAATCAGCCGTTTTTGCTCGAACATTAAATGCCTCCAAATGGTATTTAATTAACTTCCCGGGGTGAAGAAACCCTTTTTGAGAACTCAGAGTGAGTAAATTGGCCATTTTCATGCACTTTTAACCATTCCATAAATCTTGTGTTTTGGGCCCCTGGAAGCATGAAAATCACTTTAAACATGCTAATTTTAGCTCTAACACTGATGATCCACCTACAAATGTGAACTGACGTTCAAAAATAAAACATTTGAAAACGGACCATTTTCCACATTTCTGAAGCATGACGTAATGGGGGGGTGTTATCTCTTTTGTCGAAAATCAGCCGTTTTTGCTCGAACATTAAATGCCTCCAAATGGTATTTAATTAACTTCCCGAGCCCCTGGAAGCATGAAAATCACTTTAAACATGCTAATTTTAGCTCTAACACTGATGATCCACCTACAAATGTGAACTGACGTTCAAAAATAAAACATTTGAAAACGGACCATTTTCCACATTTCTGAAGCATGACGTAATGGGGGGGTGTTATCTCTTTTGTCGAAAATCAGCCGTTTTTGCTCGAACATTAAATGCCTCCAAATGGTATTTAATTAACTTCCCGAGCCCCTGGAAGCATGAAAATCACTTTAAACATGCTAATTTTAGCTCTAACACTGATGATCCACCTACAAATGTGAACTGACGTTCAAAAATAAAACATTTGAAAACGGACCATTTTCCACATTTCTGAAGCATGACGTAATGGGGGGGTGTTATCTCTTTTGTCGAAAATCAGCCGTTTTTGCTCGAACATTAAATGCCTCCAAATGGTATTTAATTAACTTCCCGAGCCCCTGGAAGCATGAAAATCACTTTAAACATGCTAATTTTAGCTCTAACACTGATGATCCACCTACAAATGTGAACTGACGTTCAAAAATAAAACATTTGAAAACGGACCATTTTCCACATTTCTGAAGCATGACGTAATGGGGGGGTGTTATCTCTTTTGTTGAAAATCAGCCGTTTTTGCTCGAACATTAAATGCCTCCAAATGGTATTTAATTAACTTCCCGGGGTGAAGAAACCCTTTTTGAGAACTCAGAGTGAGTAAATTGGCCATTTTCATGCACTTTTAACCATTCCATAAATCTTGTGTTTTGGGCCCCTGGAAGCATGAAAATCACTTTAAACATGCAAATTTTAGCTCTAACACTGATGATCCACCTACAAATGTGAACTGACGTTCAAAAATAAAACATTTGAAAACGGACCATTTTCCACATTTCTGAAGCATGACGTAATGGGGGGGTGTTATCTCTTTTGTCGAAAATCAGCCGTTTTTGCTCGAACATTAAATGCCTCCAAATGGTATTTAATTAACTTCCCGAGCCCCTGGAAGCATGAAAATCACTTTAAACATGCTAATTTTAGCTCTAACACTGATGATCCACCTACAAATGTGAACTGACGTTCAAAAATAAAACATTTGAAAACGGACCATTTTCCACATTTCTGAAGCATGACGTAATGGGGGGGTGTTATCTCTTTTGTCGAAAATCAGCCGTTTTTGCTCGAACATTAAATGCCTCCAAATGGTATTTAATTAACTTCCCGAGCCCCTGGAAGCATGAAAATCACTTTAAACATGCTAATTTTAGCTCTAACACTGATGATCCACCTACAAATGTGAACTGACGTTCAAAAATAAAACATTTGAAAACGGACCATTTTCCACATTTCTGAAGCATGACGTAATGGGGGGGTGTTATCTCTTTTGTCGAAAATCATCCGTTTTTGCTCTAACATTAAATGCCTCCAAATGGTATTTAATTAACTTCCCGGGGTGAAGAAACCCTTTTTGAGAACTCAGAGTGAGTAAATTGGCCATTTTCATGCACTTTTAACCATTCCATAAATCTTGTGTTTTGGGCCCCTGGAAGCATGAAAATCACTTTAAACATGCTAATTTTAGCTCTAACACTGATGATCCACCTACAAATGTGAACTGACGTTCAAAAATAAAACATTTGAAAACGGACCATTTTCCACATTTCTGAAGCATGACGTAATGGGGGGGTGTTATCTCTTTTGTCGAAAATCAGCCGTTTTTGCTCGAACATTAAATGCCTCCAAATGGTATTTAATTAACTTCCCGGGGTGAAGAAACCCTTTTTGAGAACTCAGAGTGAGTAAATTGGCCATTTTCATGCACTTTTAACCATTCCATAAATCTTGTGTTTTGGGCCCCTGGAAGCATGAAAATCACTTTAAACATGCTAATTTTAGCTCTAACACTGATGATCCACCTACAAATGTGAACTGACGTTCAAAAATAAAACATTTGAAAACGGACCATTTTCCACATTTCTGAAGCATGACGTAATGGGGGGGTGTTATCTCTTTTGTCGAAAATCAGCCGTTTTTGCTCGAACATTAAATGCCTCCAAATGGTATTTAATTAACTTCCCGAGCCCCTGGAAGCATGAAAATCACTTTAAACATGCTAATTTTAGCTCTAACACTGATGATCCACCTACAAATGTGAACTGACGTTCAAAAATAAAACATTTGAAAACGGACCATTTTCCACATTTCTGAAGCATGACGTAATGGGGGGGTGTTATCTCTTTTGTCGAAAATCAGCCGTTTTTGCTCGAACATTAAATGCCTCCAAATGGTATTTAATTAACTTCCCGGGGTGAAGAAACCCTTTTTGAGAACTCAGAGTGAGTAAATTGGCCATTTTCATGCACTTTTAACCATTCCATAAATCTTGTGTTTTGGGCCCCTGGAAGCATGAAAATCACTTTAAACATGCTAATTTTAGCTCTAACACTGATGATCCACCTACAAATGTGAACTGACGTTCAAAAATAAAACATTTGAAAACGGACCATTTTCCACATTTCTGAAGCATGACGTAATAGGGGGGTGTTATCTCTTTTGTCGAAAATCAGCCGTTTTTGCTCGAACATTAAATGCCTCCAAATGGTATTTAATTAACTTCCCGGGGTGAAGAAACCCTTTTTGAGAACTCAGAGTGAGTAAATTGGCCATTTTCATGCACTTTTAACCATTCCATAAATCTTGTGTTTTGGGCCCCTGGAAGCATGAAAATCACTTTAAACATGCTAATTTTAGCTCTAACACTGATGATCCACCTACAAATGTGAACTGACGTTCAAAAATAAAACATTTGAAAACGGACCATTTTCCACATTTCTGAAGCATGACGTAATGGGGGGGTGTTATCTCTTTTGTCGAAAATCAGCCGTTTTTGCTCGAACATTAAATGCCTCCAAATGGTATTTAATTAACTTCCCGAGCCCCTGGAAGCATGAAAATCACTTTAAACATGCTAATTTTAGCTCTAACACTGATGATCCACCTACAAATGTGAACTGACGTTCAAAAATAAAACATTTGAAAACGGACCATTTTCCACATTTCTGAAGCATGACGTAATGGGGGGGTGTTATCTCTTTTGTCGAAAATCAGCCGTTTTTGCTCTAACATTAAATGCCTCCAAATGGTATTTAATTAACTTCCCGAGCCCCTGGAAGCATGAAAATCACTTTAAACATGCTAATTTTAGCTCTAACACTGATGATCCACCTACAAATGTGAACTGACGTTCAAAAATAAAACATTTGAAAACGGACCATTTTCCACATTTCTGAAGCATGACGTAATGGGGGGGTGTTATCTCTTTTGTCGAAAATCAGCCGTTTTTGCTCGAACATTAAATGCCTCCAAATGGTATTTAATTAACTTCCCGGGGTGAAGAAACCCTTTTTGAGAATGCAGAGTGAGTAAATTGGCCATTTTCATGCACTTTTAACCATTCCATAAATCTTGTGTTTTGGGCCCCTGGAAGCATGAAAATCACTTTAAACATGCTAATTTTAGCTCTAACACTGATGATCCACCTACAAATGTGAACTGACGTTCAAAAATAAAACATTTGAAAACGGACCATTTTCCACATTTCTGAAGCATGACGTAATGGGGGGGTGTTATCTCTTTTGTCGAAAATCAGCCGTTTTTGCTCGAACATTAAATGCCTCCAAATGGTATTTAATTAACTTCCCGAGCCCCTGGAAGCATGAAAATCACTTTAAACATGCTAATTTTAGCTCTAACACTGATGATCCACCTACAAATGTGAACTGACGTTCAAAAATAAAACATTTGAAAACGGACCATTTTCCACATTTCTGAAGCATGACGTAATGGGGGGGGTGTTATCTCTTTTGTCGAAAATCAGCCGTTTTTGCTCGAACATTAAATGCCTCCAAATGGTATTTAATTAACTTCCCGGGGTGAAGAAACCCTTTTTGAGAACTCAGAGTGAGTAAATTGGCCATTTTCATGCACTTTTAACCATTCCATAAATCTTGTGTTTTGGGCCCCTGGAAGCATGAAAATCACTTTAAACATGCTAATTTTAGCTCTAACACTGATGATCCACCTACAAATGTGAACTGACGTTCAAAAATAAAACATTTGAAAACGGACCATTTTCCACATTTCTGAAGCATGACGTAATGGGGGGGTGTTATCTCTTTTGTCGAAAATCAGCCGTTTTTGCTCGAACATTAAATGCCTCCAAATGGTATTTAATTAACTTCCCGGGGTGAAGAAACCCTTTTTGAGATCTCAGAGTGAGTAAATTGGCCATTTTCATGCACTTTTAACCATTCCATAAATCTTGTGTTTTGGGCCCCTGGAAGCATGAAAATCACTTTAAACATGCTAATTTTAGCTCTAACACTGATGATCCACCTACAAATGTGAACTGACGTTCAAAAAATAAAACATTTGAAAACGGACCATTTTCCACATTTCTGAAGCATGACGTAATGGGGGGGTGTTAGCTCTTTTGTCGAAAATCAGCCGTTTTTGCTCTAACATTAAATGCCTCCAAATGGTATTTAATTAACTTCCCGAGCCCCTGGAAGCATGAAAATCACTTTAAACATGCTAATTTAGCTCTAACACTGATGATCCACCTACAAATGTGAACTGACGTTCAAAAATAAAACATTTGAAAACGGACCATTTTCCACATTTCTGAAGCATGACGTAATGGGGGGGTGTTATCTCTTTTGTCGAAAATCAGCCGTTTTTGCTCTAACATTAAATGCCTCCAAATGGTATTTAATTAACTTCCCGAGCCCCTGGAAGCATGAAAATCACTTTAAACATGCTAATTTTAGCTCTAACACTGGTGATCCACCTACAAATGTGAACTGACGTTCAAAAATAAAACATTTGAAAACGGACCATTTTCCACATTTCTGAAGCATGACGTAATGGGGGGGTGTTATCTCTTTTGTCGAAAATCAGCCGTTTTTGCTCGAACATTAAATGCCTCCAAATGGTATTTAATTAACTTCCCGGGGTGAAGAAACCCTTTTTGAGAACTCAGAGTGAGTAAATTGGCCATTTTCATGCACTTTTAACCATTCCATAAATCTTGTGTTTTGGGCCCCTGGAAGCATGAAAATCACTTTAAACATGCTAATTTTAGCTCTAACACTGATGATCCACCTACAAATGTGAACTGACGTTCAAAAATAAAACATTTGAAAACGGACCATTTTCCACATTTCTGAAGCATGACGTAATGGGGGGGTGTTATCTCTTTTGTCGAAAATCAGCCGTTTTTGCTCTAACATTAAATGCCTCCAAATGGTATTTAATTAACTTCCCGAGCCCCTGGAAGCATGAAAATCACTTTAAACATGCTAATTTTAGCTCTAACACTGATGATCCACCTACAAATGTGAACTGACGTTCAAAAATAAAACATTTGAAAACGGACCATTTTCCACATTTCTGAAGCATGACGTAATGGGGGGGTGTTATCTCTTTTGTCGAAAATCAGCCGTTTTTGCTCGAACATTAAATGCCTCCAAATGGTATTTAATTAACTTCCCGGGGTGAAGAAACCCTTTTTGAGAACTCAGAGTGAGTAAATTGGCCATTTTCATGCACTTTTAACCATTCCATAAATCTTGTGTTTTGGGCCCCTGGAAGCATGAAAATCACTTTAAACATGCTAATTTTAGCTCTAACACTGATGATCCACCTACAAATGTGAACTGACGTTCAAAAATAAAACATTTGAAAACGGACCATTTTCCACATTTCTGAAGCATGACGTAATAGGGGGGTGTTATCTCTTTTGTCGAAAATCAGCCGTTTTTGCTCGAACATTAAATGCCTCCAAATGGTATTTAATTAACTTCCCGGGGTGAAGAAACCCTTTTTGAGAACTCAGAGTGAGTAAATTGGCCATTTTCATGCACTTTTAACCATTCCATAAATCTTGTGTTTTGGGCCCCTGGAAGCATGAAAATCACTTTAAACATGCTAATTTTAGCTCTAACACTGATGATCCACCTACAAATGTGAACTGACGTTCAAAAATAAAACATTTGAAAACGGACCATTTTCCACATTTCTGAAGCATGACGTAATGGGGGGGTGTTATCTCTTTTGTCGAAAATCAGCCGTTTTTGCTCGAACATTAAATGCCTCCAAATGGTATTTAATTAACTTCCCGAGCCCCTGGAAGCATGAAAATCACTTTAAACATGCTAATTTTAGCTCTAACACTGATGATCCACCTACAAATGTGAACTGACGTTCAAAAATAAAACATTTGAAAACGGACCATTTTCCACATTTCTGAAGCATGACGTAATGGGGGGGTGTTATCTCTTTTGTCGAAAATCAGCCGTTTTTGCTCTAACATTAAATGCCTCCAAATGGTATTTAATTAACTTCCCGAGCCCCTGGAAGCATGAAAATCACTTTAAACATGCTAATTTTAGCTCTAACACTGATGATCCACCTACAAATGTGAACTGACGTTCAAAAATAAAACATTTGAAAACGGACCATTTTCCACATTTCTGAAGCATGACGTAATGGGGGGGTGTTATCTCTTTTGTCGAAAATCAGCCGTTTTTGCTCGAACATTAAATGCCTCCAAATGGTATTTAATTAACTTCCCGGGGTGAAGAAACCCTTTTTGAGAATGCAGAGTGAGTAAATTGGCCATTTTCATGCACTTTTAACCATTCCATAAATCTTGTGTTTTGGGCCCCTGGAAGCATGAAAATCACTTTAAACATGCTAATTTTAGCTCTAACACTGATGATCCACCTACAAATGTGAACTGACGTTCAAAAATAAAACATTTGAAAACGGACCATTTTCCACATTTCTGAAGCATGACGTAATGGGGGGGTGTTATCTCTTTTGTCGAAAATCAGCCGTTTTTGCTCGAACATTAAATGCCTCCAAATGGTATTTAATTAACTTCCCGAGCCCCTGGAAGCATGAAAATCACTTTAAACATGCTAATTTTAGCTCTAACACTGATGATCCACCTACAAATGTGAACTGACGTTCAAAAATAAAACATTTGAAAACGGACCATTTTCCACATTTCTGAAGCATGACGTAATGGGGGGGTGTTATCTCTTTTGTCGAAAATCAGCCGTTTTTGCTCGAACATTAAATGCCTCCAAATGGTATTTAATTAACTTCCCGGGGTGAAGAAACCCTTTTTGAGAACTCAGAGTGAGTAAATTGGCCATTTTCATGCACTTTTAACCATTCCATAAATCTTGTGTTTTGGGCCCCTGGAAGCATGAAAATCACTTTAAACATGCTAATTTTAGCTCTAACACTGATGATCCACCTACAAATGTGAACTGACGTTCAAAAATAAAACATTTGAAAACGGACCATTTTCACATTTCTGAAGCATGACGTAATGGGGGGGTGTTATCTCTTTTGTCGAAAATCAGCCGTTTTTGCTCGAACATTAAATGCCTCCAAATGGTATTAATTAACTTCCCGAGCCCCTGGAAGCATGAAAATCACTTTAAACATGCTAATTTAGCTCTAACACTGATGATCCACCTACAAATGTGAACTGACGTTCAAAAATAAAACATTTGAAAACGGACCATTTTCCACATTTCTGAAGCATGACGTAATGGGGGGGTGTTATCTCTTTTGTCGAAAATCAGCCGTTTTTGCTCTAACATTAAATGCCTCCAAATGGTATTTAATTAACTTCCCGAGCCCCTGGAAGCATGAAAATCACTTTAAACATGCTAATTTTAGCTCTAACACTGGTGATCCACCTACAAATGTGAACTGACGTTCAAAAATAAAACATTTGAAAACGGACCATTTTCCACATTTCTGAAGCATGACGTAATGGGGGGGTGTTATCTCTTTTGTCGAAAATCAGCCGTTTTTGCTCGAACATTAAATGCCTCCAAATGGTATTTAATTAACTTCCCGGGGTGAAGAAACCCTTTTTGAGAACTCAGAGTGAGTAAATTGGCCATTTTCATGCACTTTTAACCATTCCATAAATCTTGTGTTTTGGGCCCCTGGAAGCATGAAAATCACTTTAAACATGCTAATTTTAGCTCTAACACTGATGATCCACCTACAAATGTGAACTGACGTTCAAAAATAAAACATTTGAAAACGGACCATTTTCCACATTTCTGAAGCATGACGTAATGGGGGGGTGTTATCTCTTTTGTCGAAAATCAGCCGTTTTTGCTCTAACATTAAATGCCTCCAAATGGTATTTAATTAACTTCCCGAGCCCCTGGAAGCATGAAAATCACTTTAAACATGCTAATTTTAGCTCTAACACTGATGATCCACCTACAAATGTGAACTGACGTTCAAAAATAAAACATTTGAAAACGGACCATTTTCCACATTTCTGAAGCATGACGTAATGGGGGGGTGTTATCTCTTTTGTCGAAAATCAGCCGTTTTTGCTCGAACATTAAATGCCTCCAAATGGTATTTAATTAACTTCCCGAGCCCCTGGAAGCATGAAAATCACTTTAAACATGCTAATTTTAGCTCTAACACTGATGATCCACCTACAAATGTGAACTGACGTTCAAAAATAAAACATTTGAAAACGGACCATTTTCCACATTTCTGAAGCATGACGTAATGGGGGGGTGTTATCTCTTTTGTCGAAAATCAGCCGTTTTTGCTCGAACATTAAATGCCTCCAAATGGTATTTAATTAAGTTCCCGAGCCCCTGGAAGCATGAAAATCACTTTAAACATGCTAATTTTAGCTCTAACACTGATGATCCACCTACAAATGTGAACTGACGTTCAAAAATAAAACATTTGAAAACGGACCATTTTCCACATTTCTGAAGCATGACGTAATGGGGGGTGTTATCTCTTTTGTCGAAAATCAGCCGTTTTTGCTCGAACATTAAATGCCTCCAAATGGTATTTAATTAACTTCCCGGGGTGAAGAAACCCCTTTTGAGAACTCAGAGTGAGTAAATTGGCCATTTTCATGCACTTTTAACCATTCCATAAATCTTGTGTTTTGGGCCCCTGGAAGCATGAAAATCACTTTAAACATGCTAATTTTAGCTCTAACACTGATGATCCACCTACAAATGTGAACTGACGTTCAAAAATAAAACATTTGAAAACGGACCATTTTCCACATTTCTGAAGCATGACGTAATGGGGGGGTGTTATCTCTTTTGTCGAAAATCAGCCGTTTTTGCTCGAACATTAAATGCCTCCAAATGGTATTTAATTAACTTCCCGAGCCCCTGGAAGCATGAAAATCACTTTAAACATGCTAATTTTAGCTCTAACACTGATGATCCACCTACAAATGTGAACTGACGTTCAAAAATAAAACATTTGAAAACGGACCATTTTCCACATTTCTGAAGCATGACGTAATGGGGGGTGTTATCTCTTTTGTCGAAAATCAGCCGTTTTTGCTCGAACATTAAATGCCTCCAAATGGTATTTAATTAACTTCCCGGGGTGAAGAAACCCCTTTTGAGAACTCAGAGTGAGTAAATTGGCCATTTTCATGCACTTTTAACCATTCCATAAATCTTGTGTTTTGGGCCCCTGGAAGCATGAAAATCACTTTAAACATGCTAATTTTAGCTCTAACACTGATGATCCACCTACAAATGTGAACTGACGTTCAAAAATAAAACATTTGAAAACGGACCATTTTCCACATTTCTGAAGCATGACGTAATGGGGGGGTGTTATCTCTTTTGTCGAAAATCAGCCGTTTTTGCTCGAACATTAAATGCCTCCAAATGGTATTTAATTAACTTCCCGAGCCCCTGGAAGCATGAAAATCACTTTAAACATGCTAATTTTAGCTCTAACACTGATGATCCACCTACAAATGTGAACTGACGTTCAAAAATAAAACATTTGAAAACGGACCATTTTCCACATTTCTGAAGCATGACGTAATGGGGGGGTGTTATCTCTTTTGTCGAAAATCAGCCGTTTTTGCTCGAACATTAAATGCCTCCAAATGGTATTTAATTAACTTCCCGGGGTGAAGAAACCCTTTTTGAGAACTCAGAGTGAGTAAATTGGCCATTTTCATGCACTTTTAACCATTCCATAAATCTTGTGTTTTGGGCCCCTGGAAGCATGAAAATCACTTTAAACATGCTAATTTTAGCTCTAACACTGATGATCCACCTACAAATGTGAACTGACGTTCAAAAATAAAACATTTGAAAACGGACCATTTTCCACATTTCTGAAGCATGACGTAATGGGGGGTGTTATCTCTTTTGTCGAAAATCAGCCGTTTTTGCTCGAACATTAAATGCCTCCAAATGGTATTTAATTAACTTCCCGAGCCCCTGGAAGCATGAAAATCACTTTAAACATGCTAGTTTTAGCTCTAACACTGATGATCCACCTACAAATGTGAACTGACGTTCAAAAATAAAACATTTGAAAACGGACCATTTTCCACATTTCTGAAGCATGACGTAATGGGGGCGTGTTATCTCTTTTGTCGAAAATCAGCCGTTTTTGCTCGAACATTAAATGCCTCCAAATGGTATTTAATTAACTTCCCGAGCCCCTGGAAGCATGAAAATCACTTTAAACATGCTAATTTTAGCTCTAACACTGATGATCCACCTACAAATGTGAACTGACGTTCAAAAATAAAACATTTGAAAACGGACCATTTTCCACATTTCTGAAGCATGACGTAATGGGGGGGTGTTATCTCTTTTGTCGAAAATCAGCCGTTTTTGCTCGAACATTAAATGCCTCCAAATGGTATTTAATTAACTTCCCGGGGTGAAGAAACACTTTTTGAGAACTCAGAGTGAGTAAATTGGCCATTTTCATGCACTTTTAACCATTCCATAAATCTTGTGTTTTGGGCCCCTGGAAGCATGAAAATCACTTTAAACATGCTAATTTTAGCTCTAACACTGATGATCCACCTACAAATGTGAACTGACGTTCAAAAATAAAACATTTGAAAACGGACCATTTTCCACATTTCTGAAGCATGACGTAATGGGGGGGTGTTATCTCTTTTGTCGAAAATCAGCCGTTTTTGCTCGAACATTAAATGCCTCCAAATGGTATTTAATTAACTTCCCGAGCCCCTGGAAGCATGAAAATCACTTTAAACATGCTAATTTTAGCTCTAACACTGATGATCCACCTACAAATGTGAACTGACGTTCAAAAATAAAACATTTGAAAACGGACCATTTTCCACATTTCTGAAGCATGACGTAATGGGGGGGTGTTATCTCTTTTGTCGAAAATCAGCCGTTTTTGCTCGAACATTAAATGACTCCAAATGGTATTTAATTAACTTCCCGGGGTGAAGAAACCCTTTTTGAGAACTCAGAGTGAGTAAATTGGCCATTTTCATGCACTTTTAACCATTCCATAAATCTTGTGTTTTGGGCCCCTGGAAGCATGAAAATCACTTTAAACATGCTAATTTTAGCTCTAACACTGATGATCCACCTACAAATGTGAACTGACGTTCAAAAATAAAACATTTGAAAACGGACCATTTTCCACATTTCTGAAGCATGACGTAATGGGGGGGTGTTATCTCTTTTGTCGAAAATCAGCCGTTTTTGCTCGAACATTAAATGCCTCCAAATGGTATTTAATTAACTTCCCGGGGTGAAGAAACCCTTTTTGAGAACTCAGAGTGAGTAAATTGGCCATTTTCATGCACTTTTAACCATTCCATAAATCTTGTGTTTTGGGCCCCTGGAAGCATGAAAATCACTTTGTAAATGTAAATGTAAATGTAAATGTAAGGTGTTTTATAGCGCGCTCAATTACTACCGGAGTATCCTGGCGCGAATGACCGCTGGGGAACCCGTCCTGGCTTTCCCTGTGAGATGGTCCCATGCTGGGTATCTCCAAGGTGAAGCCAGGCATCCCCGGCGTCTGTGGGGGGCCGTTGTAGAGATGAGGCAAGCTTAATGCCCAGAGTTACCGAGTGTGATCACTGACCAAAGTGGGCACCGAGGCGAGAATTATCAGTCCGCTGACCCTGGTCCTCGACCCTGCCGCGTCGGGAATCGAACCCTGGTCCCGGGCCGTTCTCAGCCTCCGGGTCTGCCGCCTCTAACCAGTGAGCCACACCTCTCTACACCAGTGAGCCACACCTCTCTACTTTTAGCTACTTTTAGCTCTAACACTGATGATCCACCTACAAATGTGAACTGACGTTCAAAAATAAAACATTTGAAAACGGACCATTTTCCACATTTCTGAAGCATGACGTAATGGGGGGGTGTTATCTCTTTTGTCGAAAATCAGCCGTTTTTGCTCGAACATTAAATGCCTCCAAATGGTATTTAATTGACTTCCCGGGGTGAAGAAACCCTTTTTGAGAACTCAGAGTGAGTAAATTGGCCATTTTCATGCACTTTTAACCATTCCATAAATCTTGTGTTTTGGGCCCCTGGAAGCATGAAAATCACTTTAAACATGCTAATTTTAGCTCTAACACTGATGATCCACCTACAAATGTGAACTGACGTTCAAAAATAAAACATTTGAAAACGGACCATTTTCCACATTTCTGAAGCATGACGTAATGGGGGGGTGTTATCTCTTTTGTCGAAAATCAGCCGTTTTTGCTCGAACATTAAATGCCTCCAAATGGTATTTAATTAACTTCCCGGGGTGAAGAAACCCTTTTTGAGAACTCAGAGTGAGTAAATTGGCCATTTTCATGCACTTTTAACCATTCCATAAATCTTGTGTTTTGGGCCCCTGGAAGCATGAAAATCACTTTAAACATGCTAATTTTAGCACTAACACTGATGATCCACCTACAAATGTGAACTGACGTTCAAAAATAAAACATTTGAAAACGGACCATTTTCCACATTTCTGAAGCATGACGTAATGGGGGGGTGTTATCTCTTTTGTCGAAAATCAGCCGTTTTTGCTCTAACATTAAATGCCTCCAAATGGTATTTAATTAACTTCCCGAGCCCCTGGAAGCATGAAAATCACTTTAAACATGCTAATTTTAGCTCTAACACTGATGATCCACCTACAAATGTGAACTGACGTTCAAAAATAAAACATTTGAAAACGGACCATTTTCCACATTTCTGAAGCATGACGTAATGGGGGGGGTGTTATCTCTTTTGTCGAAAATCAGCCGTTTTTGCTCGAACATTAAATGCCTCCAAATGGTATTTAATTAACTTCCCGGGGTGAAGAAACCCTTTTTGAGAACTCAGAGTGAGTAAATTGGCCATTTTCATGCACTTTTAACCATTCCATAAATCTTGTGTTTTGGGCCCCAAGAAGCATGAAAATCACTTTAAACATGCTAATTTTAGCTCTAACACTGATGATCCACCTACAAATGTGAACTGACGTTCAAAAATAAAACATTTGAAAACGGACCATTTTCCACATTTCTGAAGCATGACGTAATGGGGGGGTGTTATCTCTTTTGTCGAAAATCAGCCGTTTTTGCTCGAACATTAAATGCCTCCAAATGGTATTTAATTAACTTCCCGAGCCCCTGGAAGCATGAAAATCACTTTAAACATGCTAATTTTAGCTCTAACACTGATGATCCACCTACAAATGTGAACTGACGTTCAAAAATAAAACATTTGAAAACGGACCATTTTCCACATTTCTGAAGCATGACGTAATGGGGGGGTGTTATCTCTTTTGTCGAAAATCAGCCGTTTTTGCTCGAACATTAAATGCCTCCAAATGGTATTTAATTAACTTCCCGAGCCCCTGGAAGCATGAAAATCACTTTAAACATGCTAATTTTAGCTCTAACACTGATGATCCACCTACAAATGTGAACTGACGCTCAAAAATAAAACATTTGAAAACGGACCATTTTCCACATTTCTGAAGCATGACGTAATGGGGGGGTGTTATCTCTTTTGTCGAAAATCAGCCGTTTTTGCTCGAACATTAAATGCCTCCAAATGGTATTTAATTAACTTCCCGGGGTGAAGAAACCCTTTTTGAGAACTCAGAGTGAGTAAATTGGCCATTTTCATGCACTTTTAACCATTCCATAAATCTTGTGTTTTGGGCCCCTGGAAGCATGAAAATCACTTTAAACATGCTAATTTTAGCTCTAACACTGATGATCCACCTACAAATGTGAACTGACGTTCAAAAATAAAACATTTGAAAACGGACCATTTTCCACATTTCTGAAGCATGACGTAATGGGGGGGTGTTATCTCTTTTGTCGAAAATCAGCCGTTTTTGCTCGAACATTAAATGCCTCCAAATGGTATTTAATTAACTTCCCGAGCCCCTGGAAGCATGAACATCACTTTAAACATGCTAATTTTAGCTCTAACACTGATGATCCACCTACAAATGTGAACTGACGTTCAAAAATAAAACATTTGAAAACGGACCATTTTCCACATTTCTGAAGCATGACGTAATGGGGGGGTGTTATCTATTTTGTCGAAAATCAGCCGTTTTTGCTCGAACATTAAATGCCTCCAAATGGTATTTAATTAACTTCCCGAGCCCCTGGAAGCATGAACATCACTTTAAACATGCTAATTTTAGCTCTAACACTGATGATCCACCTACAAATGTGAACTGACGTTCAAAAATAAAACATTTGAAAACGGACCATTTTCCACATTTCTGAAGCATGACGTAATGGGGGGGTGTTAGCTCTTTTGTCGAAAATCAGCCGTTTTTGCTCGAACATTAAATGCCTCCAAATGGTATTTAATTAACTTCCCGGGGTGAAGAAACCCTTTTTGAGAACTCAGAGTGAGTAAATTGGCCATTTTCATGCACTTTTAACCATTCCATAAATCTTGTGTTTTGGGCCCCTGGAAGCATGAAAATCACTTTAAACATGCTAATTTTAGCTCTAACACTGATGATCCACCTACAAATGTGAACTGACGTTCAAAAATAAAACATTTGAAAACGGACCATTTTCCACATTTCTGAAGCATGACGTAATGGGGGGGTGTTATCTCTTTTGTCGAAAATCAGCCGTTTTTGCTCGAACATTAAATGCCTCCAAATGGTATTTAATTAACTTCCCGAGCCCCTGGAAGCATGAAAATCACTTTAAACATGCTAATTTTAGCTCTAACACTGATGATCCACCTACAAATGTGAACTGACGTTCAAAAATAAAACATTTGAAAACGGACCATTTTCCACATTTCTGAAGCATGACGTAATGGGGGGGTGTTATCTCTTTTGTCGAAAATCAGCCGTTTTTGCTCGAACATTAAATGCCTCCAAATGGTATTTAATTAACTTCCCGGGGTGAAGAAACCCTTTTTGAGAACTCAGAGTGAGTAAATTGGCCATTTTCATGCACTTTTAACCATTCCATAAATCTTGTGTTTTGGGCCCCTGGAAGCATGAAAATCACTTTAAACATGCTAATTTTAGCTCTAACACTGATGATCCACCTACAAATGTGAACTGACGTTCAAAAATAAAACATTTGAAAACGGACCATTTTCCACATTTCTGAAGCATGACGTAATGGGGGGGGTGTTATCTCTTTTGTCGAAAATCAGCCGTTTTTGCTCGAACATTAAATGCCTCCAAATGGTATTTAATTAACTTCCCGGGGTGAAGAAACCCTTTTTGAGAACTCAGAGTGAGTAAATTGGCCATTTTCATGCACTATTAACCATTCCATAAATCTTGTGTTTTGGGCCCCTGGAAGCATGAAAATCACTTTAAACATGCTAATTTTAGCTCTAACACTGATGATCCACCTACAAATGTGAACTGACGTTCAAAAATAAAACATTTGAAAACGGACCATTTTCCACATTTCTGAAGCATGACGTAATGGGGGGGTGTTATCTCTTTTGTCGAAAATCAGCCGTTTTTGCTCGAACATTAAATGCCTCCAAATGGTATTTAATTAACTTCCCGGGGTGAAGAAACCCTTTTTGAGAACTCAGAGTGAGTAAATTGGCCATTTTCATGCACTTTTAACCATTCCATAAATCTTGTGTTTTGGGCCCCTGGAAGCATGAAAATCACTTTAAACATGCTAATTTTAGCTCTAACACTGATGATCCACCTACAAATGTGAACTGACGTTCAAAAATAAAACATTTGAAAACGGACCATTTTCCACATTTCTGAAGCATGACGTAATGGGGGGGTGTTATCTCTTTTGTCGAAAATCAGCCGTTTTTGCTCGAACATTAAATGCCTCCAAATGGTATTTAATTAACTTCCCGGGGTGAAGAAACCCTTTTTGAGAACTCAGAGTGAGTAAATTGGCCATTTTCATGCACTTTTAACCATTCCATAAATCTTGTGTTTTGGGCCCCTGGAAGCATGAAAATCACTTTAAACATGCTAATTTTAGCTCTAACACTGATGATCCACCTACAAATGTGAACTGACGTTCAAAAATAAAACATTTGAAAACGGACCATTTTCCACATTTCTGAAGCATGACGTAATGGGGGGGTGTTATCTCTTTTGTCGAAAATCAGCCGTTTTTGCTCGAACATTAAATGCCTCCAAATGGTATTTAATTAACTTCCCGAGCCCCTGGAAGCATGAAAATCACTTTAAACATGCTAATTTTAGCTCTAACACTGATGATCCACCTACAAATGTGAACTGACGTTCAAAAATAAAACATTTGAAAACGGACCATTTTCCACATTTCTGAAGCATGACGTAATGGGGGGGTGTTATCTCTTTTGTCGAAAATCAGCCGTTTTTGCTCGAACATTAAATGCCTCCAAATGGTATTTAATTAACTTCCCGGGGTGAAGAAACCCTTTTTGAGAACTCAGAGTGAGTAAATTGGCCATTTTCATGCACTTTTAACCATTCCATAAATCTTGTGTTTTGGGCCCCTGGAAGCATGAAAATCACTTTAAACATGCTAATTTTAGCTCTAACACTGATGATCCACCTACAAATGTGAACTGACGTTCAAAAATAAAACATTTGAAAACGGACCATTTTCCACATTTCTGAAGCATGACGTAATGGGGGGGTGTTATCTCTTTTGTCGAAAATCAGCCGTTTTTGCTCTAACATTAAATGCCTCCAAATGGTATTTAATTAACTTCCCGAGCCCCTGGAAGCATGAAAATCACTTTAAACATGCTAATTTTAGCTCTAACACTGATGATCCACCTACAAATGTGAACTGACGTTCAAAAATAAAACATTTGAAAACGGACCATTTTCCACATTTCTGAAGCATGACGTAATGGGGGGGTGTTATCTCTTTTGTCGAAAATCAGCCGTTTTTGCTCGAACATTAAATGCCTCCAAATGGTATTTAATTAACTTCCCGAGCCCCTGGAAGCATGAAAATCACTTTAAACATGCTAATTTTAGCTCTAACACTGATGATCCACCTACAAATGTGAACTGACGTTCAAAAATAAAACATTTGAAAACGGACCATTTTCCACATTTCTGAAGCATGACGTAATGGGGGGGGTGTTATCTCTTTTGTCGAAAATCAGCCGTTTTTGCTCGAACATTAAATGCCTCCAAATGGTATTTAATTAACTTCCCGGGGTGAAGAAACCCTTTTTGAGAACTCAGAGTGAGTAAATTGGCCATTTTCATGCACTTTTAACCATTCCATAAATCTTGTGTTTTGGGCCCCTGGAAGCATGAAAATCACTTTAAACATGCTAATTTTAGCTCTAACACTGATGATCCACCTACAAATGTGAACTGACGTTCAAAAATAAAACATTTGAAAACGGACCATTTTCCACATTTCTGAAGCATGACGTAATGGGGGGGTGTTATCTCTTTTGTCGAAAATCAGCCGTTTTTGCTCTAACATTAAATGCCTCCAAATGGTATTTAATTAACTTCCCGAGCCCCTGGAAGCATGAAAATCACTTTAAACATGCTAATTTTAGCTCTAACACTGATGATCCACCTACAAATGTGAACTGACGTTCAAAAATAAAACATTTGAAAACGGACCATTTTCCACATTTCTGAAGCATGACGTAATGGGGGGGTGTTATCTCTTTTGTCGAAAATCAGCCGTTTTTGCTCGAACATTAAATGCCTCCAAATGGTATTTAATTAACTTCCCGGGGTGAAGAAACCCTTTTTGAGAACTCAGAGTGAGTAAATTGGCCATTTTCATGCACTTTTAACCATTCCATAAATCTTGTGTTTTGGGCCCCAAGAAGCATGAAAATCACTTTAAACATGCTAATTTTAGCTCTAACACTGATGATCCACCTACAAATGTGAACTGACGTTCAAAAATAAAACATTTGAAAACGGACCATTTTCCACATTTCTGAAGCATGACGTAATGGGGGGGTGTTATCTCTTTTGTCGAAAATCAGCCGTTTTTGCTCGAACATTAAATGCCTCCAAATGGTATTTAATTAACTTCCCGAGCCCCTGGAAGCATGAAAATCACTTTAAACATGCTAATTTTAGCTCTAACACTGATGATCCACCTACAAATGTGAACTGACGTTCAAAAATAAAACATTTGAAAACGGACCATTTTCCACATTTCTGAAGCATGACGTAATGGGGGGGTGTTATCTCTTTTGTCGAAAATCAGCCGTTTTTGCTCGAACATTAAATGCCTCCAAATGGTATTTAATTAACTTCCCGAGCCCCTGGAAGCATGAAAATCACTTTAAACATGCTAATTTTAGCTCTAACACTGATGATCCACCTACAAATGTGAACTGACGCTCAAAAATAAAACATTTGAAAACGGACCATTTTCCACATTTCTGAAGCATGACGTAATGGGGGGGTGTTATCTCTTTTGTCGAAAATCAGCCGTTTTTGCTCGAACATTAAATGCCTCCAAATGGTATTTAATTAACTTCCCGAGCCCCTGGAAGCATGAAAATCACTTTAAACATGCTAATTTTAGCTCTAACACTGATGATCCACCTACAAATGTGAACTGACGTTCAAAAATAAAACATTTGAAAACGGACCATTTTCCACATTTCTGAAGCATGACGTAATGGGGGGGTGTTATCTCTTTTGTCGAAAATCAGCCGTTTTTGCTCGAACATTAAATGCCTCCAAATGGTATTTAATTAACTTCCCGAGCCCCTGGAAGCATGAAAATCACTTTAAACATGCTAATTTTAGCTCTAACACTGATGATCCACCTACAAATGTGAACTGACGTTCAAAAATAAAACATTTGAAAACGGACCATTTTCCACATTTCTGAAGCATGACGTAATGGGGGGGTGTTATCTCTTTTGTCGAAAATCAGCCGTTTTTGCTCGAACATTAAATGCCTCCAAATGGTATTTAATTAACTTCCCGGGGTGAAGAAACCCTTTTTGAGAACTCAGAGTGAGTAAATTGGCCATTTTCATGCACTTTTAACCATTCCATAAATCTTGTGTTTTGGGCCCCTGGAAGCATGAAAATCACTTTAAACATGCTAATTTTAGCTCTAACACTGATGATCCACCTACAAATGTGAACTGACGTTCAAAAATAAAACATTTGAAAACGGACCATTTTCCACATTTCTGAAGCATGACGTAATGGGGGGGTGTTATCTCTTTTGTCGAAAATCAGCCGTTTTTGCTCGAACATTAAATGCCTCCAAATGGTATTTAATTAACTTCCCGAGCCCCTGGAAGCATGAAAATCACTTTAAACATGCTAATTTTAGCTCTAACACTGATGATCCACCTACAAATGTGAACTGACGTTCAAAAATAAAACATTTGAAAACGGACCATTTTCCACATTTCTGAAGCATGACGTAATGGGGGGGTGTTATCTCTTTTGTCGAAAATCAGCCGTTTTTGCTCGAACATTAAATGCCTCCAAATGGTATTTAATTAACTTCCCGAGCCCCTGGAAGCATGAAAATCACTTTAAACATGCTAATTTTAGCTCTAACACTGATGATCCACCTACAAATGTGAACTGACGCTCAAAAATAAAACATTTGAAAACGGACCATTTTCCACATTTCTGAAGCATGACGTAATGGGGGGGTGTTATCTCTTTTGTCGAAAATCAGCCGTTTTTGCTCGAACATTAAATGCCTCCAAATGGTATTTAATTAACTTCCCGGGGTGAAGAAACCCTTTTTGAGAACTCAGAGTGAGTAAATTGGCCATTTTCATGCACTTTTAACCATTCCATAAATCTTGTGTTTTGGGCCCCTGGAAGCATGAAAATCACTTTAAACATGCTAATTTTAGCTCTAACACTGATGATCCACCTACAAATGTGAACTGACGTTCAAAAATAAAACATTTGAAAACGGACCATTTTCCACATTTCTGAAGCATGACGTAATGGGGGGGTGTTATCTCTTTTGTCGAAAATCAGCCGTTTTTGCTCGAACATTAAATGCCTCCAAATGGTATTTAATTAACTTCCCGAGCCCCTGGAAGCATGAACATCACTTTAAACATGCTAATTTTAGCTCTAACACTGATGATCCACCTACAAATGTGAACTGACGTTCAAAAATAAAACATTTGAAAACGGACCATTTTCCACATTTCTGAAGCATGACGTAATGGGGGGGTGTTATCTCTTTTGTCGAAAATCAGCCGTTTTTGCTCGAACATTAAATGCCTCCAAATGGTATTTAATTAACTTCCCGAGCCCCTGGAAGCATGAACATCACTTTAAACATGCTAATTTTAGCTCTAACACTGATGATCCACCTACAAATGTGAACTGACGTTCAAAAATAAAACATTTGAAAACGGACCATTTTCCACATTTCTGAAGCATGACGTAATGGGGGGGTGTTAGCTCTTTTGTCGAAAATCAGCCGTTTTTGCTCAAACATTAAATGCCTCCAAATGGTATTTAATTAACTTCCCGGGGTGAAGAAACCCTTTTTGAGAACTCAGAGTGAGTAAATTGGCCATTTTCATGCACTTTTAACCATTCCATAAATCTTGTGTTTTGGGCCCCTGGAAGCATGAAAATCACTTTAAACATGCTAATTTTAGCTCTAACACTGATGATCCACCTACAAATGTGAACTGACGTTCAAAAATAAAACATTTGAAAACGGACCATTTTCCACATTTCTGAAGCATGACGTAATGGGGGGGTGTTATCTCTTTTGTCGAAAATCAGCCGTTTTTGCTCGAACATTAAATGCCTCCAAATGGTATTTAATTAACTTCCCGAGCCCCTGGAAGCATGAAAATCACTTTAAACATGCTAATTTTAGCTCTAACACTGATGATCCACCTACAAATGTGAACTGACGTTCAAAAATAAAACATTTGAAAACGGACCATTTTCCACATTTCTGAAGCATGACGTAATGGGGGGGTGTTATCTCTTTTGTCGAAAATCAGCCGTTTTTGCTCGAACATTAAATGCCTCCAAATGGTATTTAATTAACTTCCCGAGCCCCTGGAAGCATGAAAATCACTTTAAACATGCTAATTTTAGCTCTAACACTGATGATCCACCTACAAATGTGAACTGACGTTCAAAAATAAAACATTTGAAAACGGACCATTTTCCACATTTCTGAAGCATGACGTAATGGGGGGGTGTTATCTCTTTTGTCGAAAATCAGCCGTTTTTGCTCGAACATTAAATGCCTCCAAATGGTATTTAATTAACTTCCCGAGCCCCTGGAAGCATGAAAATCACTTTAAACATGCTAATTTTAGCTCTAACACTGATGATCCACCTACAAATGTGAACTGACGTTCAAAAATAAAACATTTGAAAACGGACCATTTTCCACATTTCTGAAGCATGACGTAATGGGGGGGGTGTTATCTCTTTTGTCGAAAATCAGCCGTTTTTGCTCGAACATTAAATGCCTCCAAATGGTATTTAATTAACTTCCCGGGGTGAAGAAACCCTTTTTGAGAACTCAGAGTGAGTAAATTGGCCATTTTCATGCACTTTTAACCATTCCATAAATCTTGTGTTTTGGGCCCCTGGAAGCATGAAAATCACTTTAAACATGCTAATTTTAGCTCTAACACTGATGATCCACCTACAAATGTGAACTGACGTTCAAAAATAAAACATTTGAAAACGGACCATTTTCCACATTTCTGAAGCATGACGTAATGGGGGGGTGTTATCTCTTTTGTCGAAAATCAGCCGTTTTTGCTCTAACATTAAATGCCTCCAAATGGTATTTAATTAACTTCCCGAGCCCCTGGAAGCATGAAAATCACTTTAAACATGCTAATTTTAGCTCTAACACTGATGATCCACCTACAAATGTGAACTGACGTTCAAAAATAAAACATTTGAACACGGACCATTTTCCACATTTCTGAAGCATGACGTAATGGGGGGGGTGTTATCTCTTTTGTCGAAAATCAGCCGTTTTTGCTCGAACATTAAATGCCTCCAAATGGTATTTAATTAACTTCCCGGGGTGAAGAAACCCTTTTTGAGAACTCAGAGTGAGTAAATTGGCCATTTTCATGCACTTTTAACCATTCCATAAATCTTGTGTTTTGGGCCTCAAGAAGCATGAAAATCACTTTAAACATGCTAATTTTAGCTCTAACACTGATGATCCACCTACAAATGTGAACTGACGTTCAAAAATAAAACATTTGAAAACGGACCATTTTCCACATTTCTGAAGCATGACGTAATGGGGGGGTGTTATCTCTTTTGTCGAAAATCAGCCGTTTTTGCTCGAACATTAAATGCCTCCAAATGGTATTTAATTAACTTCCCGAGCCCCTGGAAGCATGAAAATCACTTTAAACATGCTAATTTTAGCTCTAACACTGATGATCCACCTACAAATGTGAACTGACGTTCAAAAATAAAACATTTGAAAACGGACCATTTTCCACATTTCTGAAGCATGACGTAATGGGGGGGTGTTATCTCTTTTGTCGAAAATCAGCCGTTTTTGCTCGAACATTAAATGCCTCCAAATGGTATTTAATTAACTTCCCGAGCCCCTGGAAGCATGAAAATCACTTTAAACATGCTAATTTTAGCTCTAACACTGATGATCCACCTACAAATGTGAACTGACGCTCAAAAATAAAACATTTGAAAACGGACCATTTTCCACATTTCTGAAGCATGACGTAATGGGGGGGTGTTATCTCTTTTGTCGAAAATCAGCCGTTTTTGCTCGAACATTAAATGCCTCCAAATGGTATTTAATTAACTTCCCGGGGTGAAGAAACCCTTTTTGAGAACTCAGAGTGAGTAAATTGGCCATTTTCATGCACTTTTAACCATTCCATAAATCTTGTGTTTTGGGCCCCTGGAAGCATGAAAATCACTTTAAACATGCTAATTTTAGCTCTAACACTGATGATCCACCTACAAATGTGAACTGACGTTCAAAAATAAAACATTTGAAAACGGACCATTTTCCACATTTCTGAAGCATGACGTAATGGGGGGGTGTTATCTCTTTTGTCGAAAATCAGCCGTTTTTGCTCGAACATTAAATGCCTCCAAATGGTATTTAATTAACTTCCCGAGCCCCTGGAAGCATGAACATCACTTTAAACATGCTAATTTTAGCTCTAACACTGATGATCCACCTACAAATGTGAACTGACGTTCAAAAATAAAACATTTGAAAACGGACCATTTTCCACATTTCTGAAGCATGACGTAATGGGGGGGTGTTATCTCTTTTGTCGAAAATCAGCCGTTTTTGCTCGAACATTAAATGCCTCCAAATGGTATTTAATTAACTTCCCGAGCCCCTGGAAGCATGAACATCACTTTAAACATGCTAATTTTAGCTCTAACACTGATGATCCACCTACAAATGTGAACTGACGTTCAAAAATAAAACATTTGAAAACGGACCATTTTCCACATTTCTGAAGCATGACGTAATGGGGGGGTGTTAGCTCTTTTGTCGAAAATCAGCCGTTTTTGCTCGAACATTAGATGCCTCCAAATGGTATTTAATTAACTTCCCGGGGTGAAGAAACCCTTTTTGAGAACTCAGAGTGAGTAAATTGGCCATTTTCATGCACTTTTAACCATTCCATAAATCTTGTGTTTTGGGCCCCTGGAAGCATGAAAATCACTTTAAACATGCTAATTTTAGCTCTAACACTGATGATCCACCTACAAATGTGAACTGACGTTCAAAAATAAAACATTTGAAAACGGACCATTTTCCACATTTCTGAAGCATGACGTAATGGGGGGGGTGTTATCTCTTTTGTCGAAAATCAGCCGTTTTTGCTCGAACATTAAATGCCTCCAAATGGTATTTAATTAACTTCCCGAGCCCCTGGAAGCATGAAAATCACTTTAAACATGCTAATTTTAGCTCTAACACTGATGATCCACCTACAAATGTGAACTGACGTTCAAAAATAAAACATTTGAAAACGGACCATTTTCCACATTTCTGAAGCATGACGTAATGGGGGGGTGTTATCTCTTTTGTCGAAAATCAGCCGTTTTTGCTCGAACATTAAATGCCTCCAAATGGTATTTAATTAACTTCCCGGGGTGAAGAAACCCTTTTTGAGAACTCAGAGTGAGTAAATTGGCCATTTTCATGCACTTTTAACCATTCCATAAATCTTGTGTTTTGGGCCCCTGGAAGCATGAAAATCACTTTAAACATGCTAATTTTAGCTCTAACACTGATGATCCACCTACAAATGTGAACTGACGTTCAAAAATAAAACATTTGAAAACGGACCATTTTCCACATTTCTGAAGCATGACGTAATGGGGGGGTGTTATCTCTTTTGTCGAAAATCAGCCGTTTTTGCTCGAACATTAAATGCCTCCAAATGGTATTTAATTAACTTCCCGAGCCCCTGGAAGCATGAAAATCACTTTAAACATGCTAATTTTAGCTCTAACACTGATGATCCACCTACAAATGTGAACTGACGTTCAAAAATAAAACATTTGAAAACGGACCATTTTCCACATTTCTGAAGCATGACGTAATGGGGGGGGTGTTATCTCTTTTGTCGAAAATCAGCCGTTTTTGCTCGAACATTAAATGCCTCCAAATGGTATTTAATTAACTTCCCGGGGTGAAGAAACCCTTTTTGAGAACTCAGAGTGAGTAAATTGGCCATTTTCATGCACTTTTAACCATTCCATAAATCTTGTGTTTTGGGCCCCTGGAAGCATGAAAATCACTTTAAACATGCTAATTTTAGCTCTAACACTGATGATCCACCTACAAATGTGAACTGACGTTCAAAAATAAAACATTTGAAAACGGACCATTTTCCACATTTCTGAAGCATGACGTAATGGGGGGGTGTTATCTCTTTTGTCGAAAATCAGCCGTTTTTGCTCTAACATTAAATGCCTCCAAATGGTATTTAATTAACTTCCCGAGCCCCTGGAAGCATGAAAATCACTTTAAACATGCTAATTTTAGCTCTAACACTGATGATCCACCTACAAATGTGAACTGACGTTCAAAAATAAAACATTTGAACACGGACCATTTTCCACATTTCTGAAGCATGACGTAATGGGGGGGGTGTTATCTCTTTTGTCGAAAATCAGCCGTTTTTGCTCGAACATTAAATGCCTCCAAATGGTATTTAATTAACTTCCCGGGGTGAAGAAACCCTTTTTGAGAACTCAGAGTGAGTAAATTGGCCATTTTCATGCACTTTTAACCATTCCATAAATCTTGTGTTTTGGGCCTCAAGAAGCATGAAAATCACTTTAAACATGCTAATTTTAGCTCTAACACTGATGATCCACCTACAAATGTGAACTGACGTTCAAAAATAAAACATTTGAAAACGGACCATTTTCCACATTTCTGAAGCATGACGTAATGGGGGGGTGTTATCTCTTTTGTCGAAAATCAGCCGTTTTTGCTCGAACATTAAATGCCTCCAAATGGTATTTAATTAACTTCCCGAGCCCCTGGAAGCATGAAAATCACTTTAAACATGCTAATTTTAGCTCTAACACTGATGATCCACCTACAAATGTGAACTGACGTTCAAAAATAAAACATTTGAAAACGGACCATTTTCCACATTTCTGAAGCATGACGTAATGGGGGGGTGTTATCTCTTTTGTCGAAAATCAGCCGTTTTTGCTCGAACATTAAATGCCTCCAAATGGTATTTAATTAACTTCCCGAGCCCCTGGAAGCATGAAAATCACTTTAAACATGCTAATTTTAGCTCTAACACTGATGATCCACCTACAAATGTGAACTGACGCTCAAAAATAAAACATTTGAAAACGGACCATTTTCCACATTTCTGAAGCATGACGTAATGGGGGGGTGTTATCTCTTTTGTCGAAAATCAGCCGTTTTTGCTCGAACATTAAATGCCTCCAAATGGTATTTAATTAACTTCCCGGGGTGAAGAAACCCTTTTTGAGAACTCAGAGTGAGTAAATTGGCCATTTTCATGCACTTTTAACCATTCCATAAATCTTGTGTTTTGGGCCCCTGGAAGCATGAAAATCACTTTAAACATGCTAATTTTAGCTCTAACACTGATGATCCACCTACAAATGTGAACTGACGTTCAAAAATAAAACATTTGAAAACGGACCATTTTCCACATTTCTGAAGCATGACGTAATGGGGGGGTGTTATCTCTTTTGTCGAAAATCAGCCGTTTTTGCTCGAACATTAAATGCCTCCAAATGGTATTTAATTAACTTCCCGAGCCCCTGGAAGCATGAACATCACTTTAAACATGCTAATTTTAGCTCTAACACTGATGATCCACCTACAAATGTGAACTGACGTTCAAAAATAAAACATTTGAAAACGGACCATTTTCCACATTTCTGAAGCATGACGTAATGGGGGGGTGTTATCTCTTTTGTCGAAAATCAGCCGTTTTTGCTCGAACATTAAATGCCTCCAAATGGTATTTAATTAACTTCCCGAGCCCCTGGAAGCATGAACATCACTTTAAACATGCTAATTTTAGCTCTAACACTGATGATCCACCTACAAATGTGAACTGACGTTCAAAAATAAAACATTTGAAAACGGACCATTTTCCACATTTCTGAAGCATGACGTAATGGGGGGGTGTTAGCTCTTTTGTCGAAAATCAGCCGTTTTTGCTCGAACATTAGATGCCTCCAAATGGTATTTAATTAACTTCCCGGGGTGAAGAAACCCTTTTTGAGAACTCAGAGTGAGTAAATTGGCCATTTTCATGCACTTTTAACCATTCCATAAATCTTGTGTTTTGGGCCCCTGGAAGCATGAAAATCACTTTAAACATGCTAATTTTAGCTCTAACACTGATGATCCACCTACAAATGTGAACTGACGTTCAAAAATAAAACATTTGAAAACGGACCATTTTCCACATTTCTGAAGCATGACGTAATGGGGGGGGTGTTATCTCTTTTGTCGAAAATCAGCCGTTTTTGCTCGAACATTAAATGCCTCCAAATGGTATTTAATTAACTTCCCGAGCCCCTGGAAGCATGAAAATCACTTTAAACATGCTAATTTTAGCTCTAACACTGATGATCCACCTACAAATGTGAACTGACGTTCAAAAATAAAACATTTGAAAACGGACCATTTTCCACATTTCTGAAGCATGACGTAATGGGGGGGTGTTATCTCTTTTGTCGAAAATCAGCCGTTTTTGCTCGAACATTAAATGCCTCCAAATGGTATTTAATTAACTTCCCGGGGTGAAGAAACCCTTTTTGAGAACTCAGAGTGAGTAAATTGGCCATTTTCATGCACTTTTAACCATTCCATAAATCTTGTGTTTTGGGCCCCTGGAAGCATGAAAATCACTTTAAACATGCTAATTTTAGCTCTAACACTGATGATCCACCTACAAATGTGAACTGACGTTCAAAAATAAAACATTTGAAAACGGACCATTTTCCACATTTCTGAAGCATGACGTAATGGGGGGGTGTTATCTCTTTTGTCGAAAATCAGCCGTTTTTGCTCGAACATTAAATGCCTCCAAATGGTATTTAATTAACTTCCCGAGCCCCTGGAAGCATGAAAATCACTTTAAACATGCTAATTTTAGCTCTAACACTGATGATCCACCTACAAATGTGAACTGACGTTCAAAAATAAAACATTTAAAAACGGACCATTTTCCACATTTCTGAAGCATGACGTAATGGGGGGGTGTTATCTCTTTTGTCGAAAATCAGCCGTTTTTGCTCGAACATTAAATGCCTCCAAATGGTATTTAATTAACTTCCCGGGGTGAAGAAACCCTTTTTGAGAACTCAGAGTGAGTAAATTGGCCATTTTCATGCACTTTTAACCATTCCATAAATCTTGTGTTTTGGGCCCCAAGAAGCATGAAAATCACTTTAAACATGCTAATTTTAGCTCTAACACTGATGATCCACCTACAAATGTGAACTGACGTTCAAAAATAAAACATTTGAAAACGGACCATTTTCCACATTTCTGAAGCATGACGTAATGGGGGGGTGTTATCTCTTTTGTCGAAAATCAGCCGTTTTTGCTCGAACATTAAATGCCTCCAAATGGTATTTAATTAACTTCCCGGGGTGAAGAAACCCTTTTTGAGAACTCAGAGTGAGTAAATTGGCCATTTTCATGCACTTTTAACCATTCCATAAATCTTGTGTTTTGGGCCCCTGGAAGCATGAAAATCACTTTAAACATGCTAATTTTAGCTCTAACACTGATGATCCACCTACAAATGTGAACTGACGTTCAAAAATAAAACATTTGAAAACGGACCATTTTCCACATTTCTGAAGCATGACGTAATGGGGGGGTGTTATCTCTTTTGTCGAAAATCAGCCGTTTTTGCTCGAACATTAAATGCCTCCAAATGGTATTTAATTAACTTCCCGGGGTGAAGAAACCCTTTTTGAGAACTCAGAGTGAGTAAATTGGCCATTTTCATGCACTTTTAACCATTCCATAAATCTTGTGTTTTGGGCCCCTGGAAGCATGAAAATCACTTTAAACATGCTAATTTTAGCTCTAACACTGATGATCCACCTACAACTGTGAACTGACGTTCAAAAATAAAACATTTGAAAACGGACCATTTTCCACATTTCTGAAGCATGACGTAATGGGGGGGTGTTATCTCTTTTGTCGAAAATCAGCCGTTTTTGCTCGAACATTAAATGCTTCCAAATGGTATTTAATTAACTTCCCGAGCCCCTGGAAGCATTAAAATCACTTTAAACATGCTAATTTTAGCTCTAACACTGATGATCCACCTACAAATGTGAACTGACGTTCAAAAATAAAACATTTGAAAACGGACCATTTTCCACATTTCTGAAGCATGACGTAATGGGGGGGTGTTATCTCTTTTGTCGAAAATCAGCCGTTTTTGCTCGAACATTAAATGCCTCCAAATGGTATTTAATTAACTTCCCGAGCCCCTGGAAGCATGAAAATCACTTTAAACATGCTAATTTTAGCTCTAACACTGATGATCCACCTACAAATGTGAACTGACGTTCAAAAATAAAACATTTGAAAACGGACCATTTTCCACATTTCTGAAGCATGACGTAATGGGGGGGTGTTATCTCTTTTGTCGAAAATCAGCCGTTTTTGCTCGAACATTAAATGCCTCCAAATGGTATTTAATTAACTTCCCGGGGTGAAGAAACCCTTTTTGAGAACTCAGAGTGAGTAAATTGGCCATTTTCATGCACTTTTAACCATTCCATAAATCTTGTGTTTTGGGCCCCTGGAAGCATGAAAATCACTTTAAACATGCAAATTTTAGCTCTAACACTGATGATCCACCTACAAATGTGAACTGACGTTCAAAAATAAAACATTTGAAAACGGACCATTTTCCACATTTCTGAAGCATGACGTAATGGGGGGGTGTTATCTCTTTTGTCGAAAATCAGCCGTTTTTGCTCGAACATTAAATGCCTCCAAATGGTATTTAATTAACTTCCCGAGCCCCTGGAAGCATGAAAATCACTTTAAACATGCTAATTTTAGCTCTAACACTGATGATCCACCTACAAATGTGAACTGACGTTCAAAAATAAAACATTTGAAAACGGACCATTTTCCACATTTCTGAAGCATGACGTAATGGGGGGGTGTTATCTCTTTTGTCGAAAATCAGCCGTTTTTGCTCGAACATTAAATGCCTCCAAATGGTATTTAATTAACTTCCCGAGCCCCTGGAAGCTTGAAAATCACTTTAAACATGCTAATTTTAGCTCTAACACTGATGATCCACCTACAAATGTGAACTGACGTTCAAAAATAAAACATTTGAAAACGGACCATTTTCCACATTTCTGAAGCATGACGTAATGGGGGGGTGTTATCTCTTTTGTCGAAAATCAGCCGTTTTTGCTCTAACATTAAATGCCTCCAAATGGTATTTAATTAACTTCCCGGGGTGAAGAAACCCTTTTTGAGAACTCAGAGTGAGTAAATTGGCCATTTTCATGCACTTTTAACCATTCCATAAATCTTGTGTTTTGGGCCCCTGGAAGCATGAAAATCACTTTAAACATGCTAATTTTAGCTCTAACACTGATGATCCACCTACAAATGTGAACTGACGTTCAAAAATAAAACATTTGAAAACGGACCATTTTCCACATTTCTGAAGCATGACGTAATGGGGGGGTGTTATCTCTTTTGTCGAAAATCAGCCGTTTTTGCTCGAACATTAAATGCCTCCAAATGGTATTTAATTAACTTCCCGGGGTGAAGAAACCCTTTTTGAGAACTCAGAGTGAGTAAATTGGCCATTTTCATGCACTTTTAACCATTCCATAAATCTTGTGTTTTGGGACCCTGGAAGCATGAAAATCACTTTAAACATGCTAATTTTAGCTCTAACACTGATGATCCACCTACAAATGTGAACTGACGTTCAAAAATAAAACATTTGAAAACGGACCATTTTCCACATTTCTGAAGCATGACGTAATGGGGGGGTGTTATCTCTTTTGTCGAAAATCAGCCGTTTTTGCTCGAACATTAAATGCCTCCAAATGGTATTTAATTAACTTCCCGGGGTGAAGAAACCCTTTTTGAGAACTCAGAGTGAGTAAATTGGCCATTTTCATGCACTTTTAACCATTCCATAAATCTTGTGTTTTGGGCCCCTGGAAGCATGAAAATCACTTTAAACATGCTAATTTTAGCTCTAACACTGATGATCCACCTACAAATGTGAACTGACGTTCAAAAATAAAACATTTGAAAACGGACCATTTTCCACATTTCTGAAGCATGACGTAATGGGAGGGTGTTATCTCTTTTGTCGAAAATCTGCCGTTTTTGCTCGAACATTAAATGCCTCCAAATGGTATTTAATTAACTTCCCGAGCCCCTGGAAGCATGAAAATCACTTTAAACATGCTAATTTTAGCTCTAACACTGATGATCCACCTACAAATGTGAACTGACGTTCAAAAATAAAACATTTGAAAACGGACCATTTTCCACATTTCTGAAGCATGACGTAATGGGGGGGTGTTATCTCTTTTGTCGAAAATCAGCCGTTTTTGCTCGAACATTAAATGCCTCCAAATGGTATTTAATTAACTTCCCGAGCCCCTGGAAGCATGAAAATCACTTTAAACATGCTAATTTTAGCTCTAACACTGATGATCCACCTACAAATGTGAACTGACGTTCAAAAATAAAACATTTGAAAACGGACCATTTTCCACATTTCTGAAGCATGACGTAATGGGGGGGTGTTATCTCTTTTGTCGAAAATCAGCCGTTTTTGCTCGAACATTAAATGCCTCCAAATGGTATTTAATTAACTTCCCGGGGTGAAGAAACCCTTTTTGAGAACTCAGAGTGAGTAAATTGGCCATTTTCATGCACTTTTAACCATTCCATAAATCTTGTGTTTTGGGCCCCTGGAAGCATGAAAATCACTTTAAACATGCTAATTTTAGCTCTAACACTGATGATCCACCTACAAATGTGAACTGACGTTCAAAAATAAAACATTTGAAAACGGACCATTTTCCACATTTCTGAAGCATGACGTAATAGGGGGGTGTTATCTCTTTTGTCGAAAATCAGCCGTTTTTGCTCGAACATTAAATGCCTCCAAATGGTATTTAATTAACTTCCCGGGGTGAAGAAACCCTTTTTGAGAACTCAGAGTGAGTAAATTGGCCATTTTCATGCACTTTTAACCATTCCATAAATCTTGTGTTTTGGGCCCCTGGAAGCATGAAAATCACTTTAAACATGCTAATTTTAGCTCTAACACTGATGATCCACCTACAAATGTGAACTGACGGTCAAAAATAAAACATTTGAAAACGGACCATTTTCCACATTTCTGAAGCATGACGTAATGGGGGGGTGTTATCTCTTTTGTCGAAAATCAGCCGTTTTTGCTCGAACATTAAATGCCTCCAAATGGTATTTAATTAACTTCCCGAGCCCCTGGAAGCATGAAAATCACTTTAAACATGCTAATTTTAGCTCTAACACTGATGATCCACCTACAAATGTGAACTGACGTTCAAAAATAAAACATTTGAAAACGGACCATTTTCCACATTTCTGAAGCATGACGTAATGGGGGGGTGTTATCTCTTTTGTCGAAAATCAGCCGTTTTTGCTCTAACATTAAATGCCTCCAAATGGTATTTAATTAACTTCCCGAGCCCCTGGAAGCATGAAAATCACTTTAAACATGCTAATTTTAGCTCTAACACTGATGATCCACCTACAAATGTGAACTGACGTTCAAAAATAAAACATTTGAAAACGGACCATTTTCCACATTTCTGAAGCATGACGTAATGGGGGGGTGTTATCTCTTTTGTCGAAAATCAGCCGTTTTTGCTCGAACATTAAATGCCTCCAAATGGTATTTAATTAACTTCCCGGGGTGAAGAAACCCTTTTTGAGAATGCAGAGTGAGTAAATTGGCCATTTTCATGCACTTTTAACCATTCCATAAATCTTGTGTTTTGGGCCCCTGGAAGCATGAAAATCACTTTAAACATGCTAATTTTAGCTCTAACACTGATGATCCACCTACAAATGTGAACTGACGTTCAAAAATAAAACATTTGAAAACGGACCATTTTCCACATTTCTGAAGCATGACGTAATGGGGGGGTGTTATCTCTTTTGTCGAAAATCAGCCGTTTTTGCTCGAACATTAAATGCCTCCAAATGGTATTTAATTAACTTCCCGAGCCCCTGGAAGCATGAAAATCACTTTAAACATGCTAATTTTAGCTCTAACACTGATGATCCACCTACAAATGTGAACTGACGTTCAAAAATAAAACATTTGAAAACGGACCATTTTCCACATTTCTGAAGCATGACGTAATGGGGGGGTGTTATCTCTTTTGTCGAAAATCAGCCGTTTTTGCTCGAACATTAAATGCCTCCAAATGGTATTTAATTAACTTCCCGGGGTGAAGAAACCCTTTTTGAGAACTCAGAGTGAGTAAATTGGCCATTTTCATGCACTTTTAACCATTCCATAAATCTTGTGTTTTGGGCCCCTGGAAGCATGAAAATCACTTTAAACATGCTAATTTTAGCTCTAACACTGATGATCCACCTACAAATGTGAACTGACGTTCAAAAATAAAACATTTGAAAACGGACCATTTTCCACATTTCTGAAGCATGACGTAATGGGGGGGTGTTATCTCTTTTGTCGAAAATCATCCGTTTTTGCTCGAACATTAAATGCCTCCAAATGGTATTTAATTAACTTCCCGGGGTGAAGAAACCCTTTTTGAGATCTCAGAGTGAGTAAATTGGCCATTTTCATGCACTTTTAACCATTCCATAAATCTTGTGTTTTGGGCCCCTGGAAGCATGAAAATCACTTTAAACATGCTAATTTTAGCTCTAACACTGATGATCCACCTACAAATGTGAACTGACGTTCAAAAATAAAACATTTGAAAACGGACCATTTTCCACATTTCTGAAGCATGACGTAATGGGGGGGTG
Source organism: Lissotriton vulgaris (assembly GCF_964263255.1). Taxonomy (NCBI): domain Eukaryota; kingdom Metazoa; phylum Chordata; class Amphibia; order Caudata; family Salamandridae; genus Lissotriton; species Lissotriton vulgaris. Next base: position 50,248 of record NW_028245341.1, read on the forward strand.
TTATCTCTTTTGTCGAAAATCAGCCGTTTTTGCTCGAACATTAAATGCCTCCAAATGGTATTTAATTAACTTCCCGAGCCCCTGGAAGCATGAAAATCACTTTAAACATGCTAATTTTAGCTCTAACACTGGTGATCCACCTACAAATGTGAACTGACGTTCAAAAATAAAACATTTGAAAACGGACCATTTTCCACATTTCTGAAGCATGACGTAATGGGGGGGTGTTATCTCTTTTGTCGAAAATCAGCCGTTTTTGCTCGAACATTAAATGCCTCCAAATGGTATTTAATTAACTTCCCGGGGTGAAGAAACCCTTTTTGAGAACTCAGAGTGAGTAAATTGGCCATTTTCATGCACTTTTAACCATTCCATAAATCTTGTGTTTTGGGCCCCTGGAAGCATGAAAATCACTTTAAACATGCTAATTTTAGCTCTAACACTGATGATCCACCTACAAATGTGAACTGACGTTCAAAAATAAAACATTTGAAAACGGACCATTTTCCACATTTCTGAAGCATGACGTAATGGGGGGGTGTTATCTCTTTTGTCGAAAATCAGCCGTTTTTGCTCTAACATTAAATGCCTCCAAATGGTATTTAATTAACTTCCCGAGCCCCTGGAAGCATGAAAATCACTTTAAACATGCTAATTTTAGCTCTAACACTGATGATCCACCTACAAATGTGAACTGACGTTCAAAAATAAAACATTTGAAAACGGACCATTTTCCACATTTCTGAAGCATGACGTAATGGGGGGGTGTTATCTCTTTTGTCGAAAATCAGCCGTTTTTGCTCGAACATTAAATGCCTCCAAATGGTATTTAATTAACTTCCCGAGCCCCTGGAAGCATGAAAATCACTTTAAACATGCTAATTTTAGCTCTAACACTGATGATCCACCTACAAATGTGAACTGACGTTCAAAAATAAAACATTTGAAAACGGACCATTTTCCACATTTCTGAAGCATGACGTAATGGGGGGGTGTTATCTCTTTTGTCGAAAATCAGCCGTTTTTGCTCTAACATTAAATGCCTCCAAATGGTATTTAATTAACTTCCCGAGCCCCTGGAAGCATGACAATCACTTTAAACATGCTAATTTTAGCTCTAACACTGATGATCCACCTACAAATGTGAACTGACGTTCAAAAATAAAACATTTGAAAACGGACCATTTTCCACATTTCTGAAGCATGACGTAATGGGGGGGTGTTATCTCTTTTGTCGAAAATCAGCCGTTTTTGCTCGAACATTAAATGACTCCAAATGGTATTTAATTAACTTCCCGGGGTGAAGAAACCCTTTTTGAGAACTCAGAGTGAGTAAATTGGCCATTTTCATGCACTTTTAACCATTCCATAAATCTTGTGTTTTGGGCCCCAAGAAGCATGAAAATCACTTTAAACATGCTAATTTTAGCTCTAACACTGATGATCCACCTACAAATGTGAACTGACGTTCAAAAATAAAACATTTGAAAACGGACCATTTTCCACATTTCTGAAGCATGACGTAATGGGGGGGTGTTATCTCTTTTGTCGAAAATCAGCCGTTTTTGCTCGAACATTAAATGCCTCCAAATGGTATTTAATTAACTTCCCGAGCCCCTGGAAGCATGAAAATCACTTTAAACATGCTAATTTTAGCTCTAACACTGATGATCCACCTACAAATGTGAACTGACGTTCAAAAATAAAACATTTGAAAACGGACCATTTTCCACATTTCTGAAGCATGACGTAATGGGGGGGTGTTATCTCTTTTGTCGAAAATCAGCCGTTTTTGCTCGAACATTAAATGCCTCCAAATGGTATTTAATTAACTTCCCGAGCCCCTGGAAGCATGAAAATCACTTTAAACATGCTAATTTTAGCTCTAACACTGATGATCCACCTACAAATGTGAACTGACGCTCAAAAATAAAACATTTGAAAACGGACCATTTTCCACATTTCTGAAGCATGACGTAATGGGGGGGTGTTATCTCTTTTGTCGAAAATCAGCCGTTTTTGCTCGAACATTAAATGCCTCCAAATGGTATTTAATTAACTTCCCGGGGTGAAGAAACCCTTTTTGAGAACTCAGAGTGAGTAAATTGGCCATTTTCATGCACTTTTAACCATTCCATAAATCTTGTGTTTTGGGCCCCTGGAAGCATGAAAATCACTTTAAACATGCTAATTTTAGCTCTAACACTGATGATCCACCTACAAATGTGAACTGACGTTCAAAAATAAAACATTTGAAAACGGACCATTTTCCACATTTCTGAAGCATGACGTAATGGGGGGGTGTTATCTCTTTTGTCGAAAATCAGCCGTTTTTGCTCGAACATTAAATGCCTCCAAATGGTATTTAATTAACTTCCCGAGCCCCTGGAAGCATGAACATCACTTTAAACATGCTAATTTTAGCTCTAACACTGATGATCCACCTACAAATGTGAACTGACGTTCAAAAATAAAACATTTGAAAACGGACCATTTTCCACATTTCTGAAGCATGACGTAATGGGGGGGTGTTATCTATTTTGTCGAAAATCAGCCGTTTTTGCTCGAACATTAAATGCCTCCAAATGGTATTTAATTAACTTCCCGAGCCCCTGGAAGCATGAACATCACTTTAAACATGCTAATTTTAGCTCTAACACTGATGATCCACCTACAAATGTGAACTGACGTTCAAAAATAAAACATTTGAAAACGGACCATTTTCCACATTTCTGAAGCATGACGTAATGGGGGGGTGTTAGCTCTTTTGTCGAAAATCAGCCGTTTTTGCTCGAACATTAAATGCCTCCAAATGGTATTTAATTAACTTCCCGGGGTGAAGAAACCCTTTTTGAGAACTCAGAGTGAGTAAATTGGCCATTTTCATGCACTTTTAACCATTCCATAAATCTTGTGTTTTGGGCCCCTGGAAGCATGAAAATCACTTTAAACATGCTAATTTTAGCTCTAACACTGATGATCCACCTACAAATGTGAACTGACGTTCAAAAATAAAACATTTGAAAACGGACCATTTTCCACATTTCTGAAGCATGACGTAATGGGGGGGTGTTATCTCTTTTGTCGAAAATCAGCCGTTTTTGCTCGAACATTAAATGCCTCCAAATGGTATTTAATTAACTTCCCGAGCCCCTGGAAGCATGAAAATCACTTTAAACATGCTAATTTTAGCTCTAACACTGATGATCCACCTACAAATGTGAACTGACGTTCAAAAATAAAACATTTGAAAACGGACCATTTTCCACATTTCTGAAGCATGACGTAATGGGGGGGTGTTATCTCTTTTGTCGAAAATCAGCCGTTTTTGCTCGAACATTAAATGCCTCCAAATGGTATTTAATTAACTTCCCGGGGTGAAGAAACCCTTTTTGAGAACTCAGAGTGAGTAAATTGGCCATTTTCATGCACTTTTAACCATTCCATAAATCTTGTGTTTTGGGCCCCTGGAAGCATGAAAATCACTTTAAACATGCTAATTTTAGCTCTAACACTGATGATCCACCTACAAATGTGAACTGACGTTCAAAAATAAAACATTTGAAAACGGACCATTTTCCACATTTCTGAAGCATGACGTAATGGGGGGGGTGTTATCTCTTTTGTCGAAAATCAGCCGTTTTTGCTCGAACATTAAATGCCTCCAAATGGTATTTAATTAACTTCCCGGGGTGAAGAAACCCTTTTTGAGAACTCAGAGTGAGTAAATTGGCCATTTTCATGCACTATTAACCATTCCATAAATCTTGTGTTTTGGGCCCCTGGAAGCATGAAAATCACTTTAAACATGCTAATTTTAGCTCTAACACTGATGATCCACCTACAAATGTGAACTGACGTTCAAAAATAAAACATTTGAAAACGGACCATTTTCCACATTTCTGAAGCATGACGTAATGGGGGGGTGTTATCTCTTTTGTCGAAAATCAGCCGTTTTTGCTCGAACATTAAATGCCTCCAAATGGTATTTAATTAACTTCCCGGGGTGAAGAAACCCTTTTTGAGAACTCAGAGTGAGTAAATTGGCCATTTTCATGCACTTTTAACCATTCCATAAATCTTGTGTTTTGGGCCCCTGGAAGCATGAAAATCACTTTAAACATGCTAATTTTAGCTCTAACACTGATGATCCACCTACAAATGTGAACTGACGTTCAAAAATAAAACATTTGAAAACGGACCATTTTCCACATTTCTGAAGCATGACGTAATGGGGGGGTGTTATCTCTTTTGTCGAAAATCAGCCGTTTTTGCTCGAACATTAAATGCCTCCAAATGGTATTTAATTAACTTCCCGGGGTGAAGAAACCCTTTTTGAGAACTCAGAGTAAGTAAATTGGCCATTTTCATGCACTTTTAACCATTCCATAAATCTTGTGTTTTGGGCCCCTGGAAGCATGAAAATCACTTTAAACATGCTAATTTTAGCTCTAACACTGATGATCCACCTACAAATGTGAACTGACGTTCAAAAATAAAACATTTGAAAACGGACCATTTTCCACATTTCTGAAGCATGACGTAATGGGGGGGTGTTATCTCTTTTGTCGAAAATCAGCCGTTTTTGCTCGAACATTAAATGCCTCCAAATGGTATTTAATTAACTTCCCGAGCCCCTGGAAGCATGAAAATCACTTTAAACATGCTAATTTTAGCTCTAACACTGATGATCCACCTACAAATGTGAACTGACGTTCAAAAATAAAACATTTGAAAACGGACCATTTTCCACATTTCTGAAGCATGACGTAATGGGGGGGTGTTATCTCTTTTGTCGAAAATCAGCCGTTTTTGCTCGAACATTAAATGCCTCCAAATGGTATTTAATTAACTTCCCGGGGTGAAGAAACCCTTTTTGAGAACTCAGAGTGAGTAAATTGGCCATTTTCATGCACTTTTAACCATTCCATAAATCTTGTGTTTTGGGCCCCTGGAAGCATGAAAATCACTTTAAACATGCTAATTTTAGCTCTAACACTGATGATCCACCTACAAATGTGAACTGACGTTCAAAAATAAAACATTTGAAAACGGACCATTTTCCACATTTCTGAAGCATGACGTAATGGGGGGGTGTTATCTCTTTTGTCGAAAATCAGCCGTTTTTGCTCTAACATTAAATGCCTCCAAATGGTATTTAATTAACTTCCCGAGCCCCTGGAAGCATGAAAATCACTTTAAACATGCTAATTTTAGCTCTAACACTGATGATCCACCTACAAATGTGAACTGACGTTCAAAAATAAAACATTTGAAAACGGACCATTTTCCACATTTCTGAAGCATGACGTAATGGGGGGGTGTTATCTCTTTTGTCGAAAATCAGCCGTTTTTGCTCGAACATTAAATGCCTCCAAATGGTATTTAATTAACTTCCCGAGCCCCTGGAAGCATGAAAATCACTTTAAACATGCTAATTTTAGCTCTAACACTGATGATCCACCTACAAATGTGAACTGACGTTCAAAAATAAAACATTTGAAAACGGACCATTTTCCACATTTCTGAAGCATGACGTAATGGGGGGGGTGTTATCTCTTTTGTCGAAAATCAGCCGTTTTTGCTCGAACATTAAATGCCTCCAAATGGTATTTAATTAACTTCCCGGGGTGAAGAAACCCTTTTTGAGAACTCAGAGTGAGTAAATTGGCCATTTTCATGCACTTTTAACCATTCCATAAATCTTGTGTTTTGGGCCCCTGGAAGCATGAAAATCACTTTAAACATGCTAATTTTAGCTCTAACACTGATGATCCACCTACAAATGTGAACTGACGTTCAAAAATAAAACATTTGAAAACGGACCATTTTCCACATTTCTGAAGCATGACGTAATGGGGGGGTGTTATCTCTTTTGTCGAAAATCAGCCGTTTTTGCTCTAACATTAAATGCCTCCAAATGGTATTTAATTAACTTCCCGAGCCCCTGGAAGCATGAAAATCACTTTAAACATGCTAATTTTAGCTCTAACACTGATGATCCACCTACAAATGTGAACTGACGTTCAAAAATAAAACATTTGAAAACGGACCATTTTCCACATTTCTGAAGCATGACGTAATGGGGGGGTGTTATCTCTTTTGTCGAAAATCAGCCGTTTTTGCTCGAACATTAAATGCCTCCAAATGGTATTTAATTAACTTCCCGGGGTGAAGAAACCCTTTTTGAGAACTCAGAGTGAGTAAATTGGCCATTTTCATGCACTTTTAACCATTCCATAAATCTTGTGTTTTGGGCCCCAAGAAGCATGAAAATCACTTTAAACATGCTAATTTTAGCTCTAACACTGATGATCCACCTACAAATGTGAACTGACGTTCAAAAATAAAACATTTGAAAACGGACCATTTTCCACATTTCTGAAGCATGACGTAATGGGGGGGTGTTATCTCTTTTGTCGAAAATCAGCCGTTTTTGCTCGAACATTAAATGCCTCCAAATGGTATTTAATTAACTTCCCGAGCCCCTGGAAGCATGAAAATCACTTTAAACATGCTAATTTTAGCTCTAACACTGATGATCCACCTACAAATGTGAACTGACGTTCAAAAATAAAACATTTGAAAACGGACCATTTTCCACATTTCTGAAGCATGACGTAATGGGGGGGTGTTATCTCTTTTGTCGAAAATCAGCCGTTTTTGCTCGAACATTAAATGCCTCCAAATGGTATTTAATTAACTTCCCGAGCCCCTGGAAGCATGAAAATCACTTTAAACATGCTAATTTTAGCTCTAACACTGATGATCCACCTACAAATGTGAACTGACGCTCAAAAATAAAACATTTGAAAACGGACCATTTTCCACATTTCTGAAGCATGACGTAATGGGGGGGTGTTATCTCTTTTGTCGAAAATCAGCCGTTTTTGCTCGAACATTAAATGCCTCCAAATGGTATTTAATTAACTTCCCGAGCCCCTGGAAGCATGAAAATCACTTTAAACATGCTAATTTTAGCTCTAACACTGATGATCCACCTACAAATGTGAACTGACGTTCAAAAATAAAACATTTGAAAACGGACCATTTTCCACATTTCTGAAGCATGACGTAATGGGGGGGTGTTATCTCTTTTGTCGAAAATCAGCCGTTTTTGCTCGAACATTAAATGCCTCCAAATGGTATTTAATTAACTTCCCGAGCCCCTGGAAGCATGAAAATCACTTTAAACATGCTAATTTTAGCTCTAACACTGATGATCCACCTACAAATGTGAACTGACGTTCAAAAATAAAACATTTGAAAACGGACCATTTTCCACATTTCTGAAGCATGACGTAATGGGGGGGTGTTATCTCTTTTGTCGAAAATCAGCCGTTTTTGCTCGAACATTAAATGCCTCCAAATGGTATTTAATTAACTTCCCGGGGTGAAGAAACCCTTTTTGAGAACTCAGAGTGAGTAAATTGGCCATTTTCATGCACTTTTAACCATTCCATAAATCTTGTGTTTTGGGCCCCTGGAAGCATGAAAATCACTTTAAACATGCTAATTTTAGCTCTAACACTGATGATCCACCTACAAATGTGAACTGACGTTCAAAAATAAAACATTTGAAAACGGACCATTTTCCACATTTCTGAAGCATGACGTAATGGGGGGGTGTTATCTCTTTTGTCGAAAATCAGCCGTTTTTGCTCGAACATTAAATGCCTCCAAATGGTATTTAATTAACTTCCCGAGCCCCTGGAAGCATGAAAATCACTTTAAACATGCTAATTTTAGCTCTAACACTGATGATCCACCTACAAATGTGAACTGACGTTCAAAAATAAAACATTTGAAAACGGACCATTTTCCACATTTCTGAAGCATGACGTAATGGGGGGGTGTTATCTCTTTTGTCGAAAATCAGCCGTTTTTGCTCGAACATTAAATGCCTCCAAATGGTATTTAATTAACTTCCCGAGCCCCTGGAAGCATGAAAATCACTTTAAACATGCTAATTTTAGCTCTAACACTGATGATCCACCTACAAATGTGAACTGACGCTCAAAAATAAAACATTTGAAAACGGACCATTTTCCACATTTCTGAAGCATGACGTAATGGGGGGGTGTTATCTCTTTTGTCGAAAATCAGCCGTTTTTGCTCGAACATTAAATGCCTCCAAATGGTATTTAATTAACTTCCCGGGGTGAAGAAACCCTTTTTGAGAACTCAGAGTGAGTAAATTGGCCATTTTCATGCACTTTTAACCATTCCATAAATCTTGTGTTTTGGGCCCCTGGAAGCATGAAAATCACTTTAAACATGCTAATTTTAGCTCTAACACTGATGATCCACCTACAAATGTGAACTGACGTTCAAAAATAAAACATTTGAAAACGGACCATTTTCCACATTTCTGAAGCATGACGTAATGGGGGGGTGTTATCTCTTTTGTCGAAAATCAGCCGTTTTTGCTCGAACATTAAATGCCTCCAAATGGTATTTAATTAACTTCCCGAGCCCCTGGAAGCATGAACATCACTTTAAACATGCTAATTTTAGCTCTAACACTGATGATCCACCTACAAATGTGAACTGACGTTCAAAAATAAAACATTTGAAAACGGACCATTTTCCACATTTCTGAAGCATGACGTAATGGGGGGGTGTTATCTCTTTTGTCGAAAATCAGCCGTTTTTGCTCGAACATTAAATGCCTCCAAATGGTATTTAATTAACTTCCCGAGCCCCTGGAAGCATGAACATCACTTTAAACATGCTAATTTTAGCTCTAACACTGATGATCCACCTACAAATGTGAACTGACGTTCAAAAATAAAACATTTGAAAACGGACCATTTTCCACATTTCTGAAGCATGACGTAATGGGGGGGTGTTAGCTCTTTTGTCGAAAATCAGCCGTTTTTGCTCAAACATTAAATGCCTCCAAATGGTATTTAATTAACTTCCCGGGGTGAAGAAACCCTTTTTGAGAACTCAGAGTGAGTAAATTGGCCATTTTCATGCACTTTTAACCATTCCATAAATCTTGTGTTTTGGGCCCCTGGAAGCATGAAAATCACTTTAAACATGCTAATTTTAGCTCTAACACTGATGATCCACCTACAAATGTGAACTGACGTTCAAAAATAAAACATTTGAAAACGGACCATTTTCCACATTTCTGAAGCATGACGTAATGGGGGGGTGTTATCTCTTTTGTCGAAAATCAGCCGTTTTTGCTCGAACATTAAATGCCTCCAAATGGTATTTAATTAACTTCCCGAGCCCCTGGAAGCATGAAAATCACTTTAAACATGCTAATTTTAGCTCTAACACTGATGATCCACCTACAAATGTGAACTGACGTTCAAAAATAAAACATTTGAAAACGGACCATTTTCCACATTTCTGAAGCATGACGTAATGGGGGGGTGTTATCTCTTTTGTCGAAAATCAGCCGTTTTTGCTCGAACATTAAATGCCTCCAAATGGTATTTAATTAACTTCCCGAGCCCCTGGAAGCATGAAAATCACTTTAAACATGCTAATTTTAGCTCTAACACTGATGATCCACCTACAAATGTGAACTGACGTTCAAAAATAAAACATTTGAAAACGGACCATTTTCCACATTTCTGAAGCATGACGTAATGGGGGGGTGTTATCTCTTTTGTCGAAAATCAGCCGTTTTTGCTCGAACATTAAATGCCTCCAAATGGTATTTAATTAACTTCCCGAGCCCCTGGAAGCATGAAAATCACTTTAAACATGCTAATTTTAGCTCTAACACTGATGATCCACCTACAAATGTGAACTGACGTTCAAAAATAAAACATTTGAAAACGGACCATTTTCCACATTTCTGAAGCATGACGTAATGGGGGGGGTGTTATCTCTTTTGTCGAAAATCAGCCGTTTTTGCTCGAACATTAAATGCCTCCAAATGGTATTTAATTAACTTCCCGGGGTGAAGAAACCCTTTTTGAGAACTCAGAGTGAGTAAATTGGCCATTTTCATGCACTTTTAACCATTCCATAAATCTTGTGTTTTGGGCCCCTGGAAGCATGAAAATCACTTTAAACATGCTAATTTTAGCTCTAACACTGATGATCCACCTACAAATGTGAACTGACGTTCAAAAATAAAACATTTGAAAACGGACCATTTTCCACATTTCTGAAGCATGACGTAATGGGGGGGTGTTATCTCTTTTGTCGAAAATCAGCCGTTTTTGCTCTAACATTAAATGCCTCCAAATGGTATTTAATTAACTTCCCGAGCCCCTGGAAGCATGAAAATCACTTTAAACATGCTAATTTTAGCTCTAACACTGATGATCCACCTACAAATGTGAACTGACGTTCAAAAATAAAACATTTGAACACGGACCATTTTCCACATTTCTGAAGCATGACGTAATGGGGGGGGTGTTATCTCTTTTGTCGAAAATCAGCCGTTTTTGCTCGAACATTAAATGCCTCCAAATGGTATTTAATTAACTTCCCGGGGTGAAGAAACCCTTTTTGAGAACTCAGAGTGAGTAAATTGGCCATTTTCATGCACTTTTAACCATTCCATAAATCTTGTGTTTTGGGCCTCAAGAAGCATGAAAATCACTTTAAACATGCTAATTTTAGCTCTAACACTGATGATCCACCTACAAATGTGAACTGACGTTCAAAAATAAAACATTTGAAAACGGACCATTTTCCACATTTCTGAAGCATGACGTAATGGGGGGGTGTTATCTCTTTTGTCGAAAATCAGCCGTTTTTGCTCGAACATTAAATGCCTCCAAATGGTATTTAATTAACTTCCCGAGCCCCTGGAAGCATGAAAATCACTTTAAACATGCTAATTTTAGCTCTAACACTGATGATCCACCTACAAATGTGAACTGACGTTCAAAAATAAAACATTTGAAAACGGACCATTTTCCACATTTCTGAAGCATGACGTAATGGGGGGGTGTTATCTCTTTTGTCGAAAATCAGCCGTTTTTGCTCGAACATTAAATGCCTCCAAATGGTATTTAATTAACTTCCCGAGCCCCTGGAAGCATGAAAATCACTTTAAACATGCTAATTTTAGCTCTAACACTGATGATCCACCTACAAATGTGAACTGACGCTCAAAAATAAAACATTTGAAAACGGACCATTTTCCACATTTCTGAAGCATGACGTAATGGGGGGGTGTTATCTCTTTTGTCGAAAATCAGCCGTTTTTGCTCGAACATTAAATGCCTCCAAATGGTATTTAATTAACTTCCCGGGGTGAAGAAACCCTTTTTGAGAACTCAGAGTGAGTAAATTGGCCATTTTCATGCACTTTTAACCATTCCATAAATCTTGTGTTTTGGGCCCCTGGAAGCATGAAAATCACTTTAAACATGCTAATTTTAGCTCTAACACTGATGATCCACCTACAAATGTGAACTGACGTTCAAAAATAAAACATTTGAAAACGGACCATTTTCCACATTTCTGAAGCATGACGTAATGGGGGGGTGTTATCTCTTTTGTCGAAAATCAGCCGTTTTTGCTCGAACATTAAATGCCTCCAAATGGTATTTAATTAACTTCCCGAGCCCCTGGAAGCATGAACATCACTTTAAACATGCTAATTTTAGCTCTAACACTGATGATCCACCTACAAATGTGAACTGACGTTCAAAAATAAAACATTTGAAAACGGACCATTTTCCACATTTCTGAAGCATGACGTAATGGGGGGGTGTTATCTCTTTTGTCGAAAATCAGCCGTTTTTGCTCGAACATTAAATGCCTCCAAATGGTATTTAATTAACTTCCCGAGCCCCTGGAAGCATGAACATCACTTTAAACATGCTAATTTTAGCTCTAACACTGATGATCCACCTACAAATGTGAACTGACGTTCAAAAATAAAACATTTGAAAACGGACCATTTTCCACATTTCTGAAGCATGACGTAATGGGGGGGTGTTAGCTCTTTTGTCGAAAATCAGCCGTTTTTGCTCGAACATTAGATGCCTCCAAATGGTATTTAATTAACTTCCCGGGGTGAAGAAACCCTTTTTGAGAACTCAGAGTGAGTAAATTGGCCATTTTCATGCACTTTTAACCATTCCATAAATCTTGTGTTTTGGGCCCCTGGAAGCATGAAAATCACTTTAAACATGCTAATTTTAGCTCTAACACTGATGATCCACCTACAAATGTGAACTGACGTTCAAAAATAAAACATTTGAAAACGGACCATTTTCCACATTTCTGAAGCATGACGTAATGGGGGGGGTGTTATCTCTTTTGTCGAAAATCAGCCGTTTTTGCTCGAACATTAAATGCCTCCAAATGGTATTTAATTAACTTCCCGAGCCCCTGGAAGCATGAAAATCACTTTAAACATGCTAATTTTAGCTCTAACACTGATGATCCACCTACAAATGTGAACTGACGTTCAAAAATAAAACATTTGAAAACGGACCATTTTCCACATTTCTGAAGCATGACGTAATGGGGGGGTGTTATCTCTTTTGTCGAAAATCAGCCGTTTTTGCTCGAACATTAAATGCCTCCAAATGGTATTTAATTAACTTCCCGGGGTGAAGAAACCCTTTTTGAGAACTCAGAGTGAGTAAATTGGCCATTTTCATGCACTTTTAACCATTCCATAAATCTTGTGTTTTGGGCCCCTGGAAGCATGAAAATCACTTTAAACATGCTAATTTTAGCTCTAACACTGATGATCCACCTACAAATGTGAACTGACGTTCAAAAATAAAACATTTGAAAACGGACCATTTTCCACATTTCTGAAGCATGACGTAATGGGGGGGTGTTATCTCTTTTGTCGAAAATCAGCCGTTTTTGCTCGAACATTAAATGCCTCCAAATGGTATTTAATTAACTTCCCGAGCCCCTGGAAGCATGAAAATCACTTTAAACATGCTAATTTTAGCTCTAACACTGATGATCCACCTACAAATGTGAACTGACGTTCAAAAATAAAACATTTAAAAACGGACCATTTTCCACATTTCTGAAGCATGACGTAATGGGGGGGTGTTATCTCTTTTGTCGAAAATCAGCCGTTTTTGCTCGAACATTAAATGCCTCCAAATGGTATTTAATTAACTTCCCGGGGTGAAGAAACCCTTTTTGAGAACTCAGAGTGAGTAAATTGGCCATTTTCATGCACTTTTAACCATTCCATAAATCTTGTGTTTTGGGCCCCAAGAAGCATGAAAATCACTTTAAACATGCTAATTTTAGCTCTAACACTGATGATCCACCTACAAATGTGAACTGACGTTCAAAAATAAAACATTTGAAAACGGACCATTTTCCACATTTCTGAAGCATGACGTAATGGGGGGGTGTTATCTCTTTTGTCGAAAATCAGCCGTTTTTGCTCGAACATTAAATGCCTCCAAATGGTATTTAATTAACTTCCCGGGGTGAAGAAACCCTTTTTGAGAACTCAGAGTGAGTAAATTGGCCATTTTCATGCACTTTTAACCATTCCATAAATCTTGTGTTTTGGGCCCCTGGAAGCATGAAAATCACTTTAAACATGCTAATTTTAGCTCTAACACTGATGATCCACCTACAAATGTGAACTGACGTTCAAAAATAAAACATTTGAAAACGGACCATTTTCCACATTTCTGAAGCATGACGTAATGGGGGGGTGTTATCTCTTTTGTCGAAAATCAGCCGTTTTTGCTCGAACATTAAATGCCTCCAAATGGTATTTAATTAACTTCCCGGGGTGAAGAAACCCTTTTTGAGAACTCAGAGTGAGTAAATTGGCCATTTTCATGCACTTTTAACCATTCCATAAATCTTGTGTTTTGGGCCCCTGGAAGCATGAAAATCACTTTAAACATGCTAATTTTAGCTCTAACACTGATGATCCACCTACAAATGTGAACTGACGTTCAAAAATAAAACATTTGAAAACGGACCATTTTCCACATTTCTGAAGCATGACGTAATGGGGGGGTGTTATCTCTTTTGTCGAAAATCAGCCGTTTTTGCTCGAACATTAAATGCTTCCAAATGGTATTTAATTAACTTCCCGAGCCCCTGGAAGCATTAAAATCACTTTAAACATGCTAATTTTAGCTCTAACACTGATGATCCACCTACAAATGTGAACTGACGTTCAAAAATAAAACATTTGAAAACGGACCATTTTCCACATTTCTGAAGCATGACGTAATGGGGGGGTGTTATCTCTTTTGTCGAAAATCAGCCGTTTTTGCTCGAACATTAAATGCCTCCAAATGGTATTTAATTAACTTCCCGAGCCCCTGGAAGCATGAAAATCACTTTAAACATGCTAATTTTAGCTCTAACACTGATGATCCACCTACAAATGTGAACTGACGTTCAAAAATAAAACATTTGAAAACGGACCATTTTCCACATTTCTGAAGCATGACGTAATGGGGGGGTGTTATCTCTTTTGTCGAAAATCAGCCGTTTTTGCTCGAACATTAAATGCCTCCAAATGGTATTTAATTAACTTCCCGGGGTGAAGAAACCCTTTTTGAGAACTCAGAGTGAGTAAATTGGCCATTTTCATGCACTTTTAACCATTCCATAAATCTTGTGTTTTGGGCCCCTGGAAGCATGAAAATCACTTTAAACATGCAAATTTTAGCTCTAACACTGATGATCCACCTACAAATGTGAACTGACGTTCAAAAATAAAACATTTGAAAACGGACCATTTTCCACATTTCTGAAGCATGACGTAATGGGGGGGTGTTATCTCTTTTGTCGAAAATCAGCCGTTTTTGCTCGAACATTAAATGCCTCCAAATGGTATTTAATTAACTTCCCGAGCCCCTGGAAGCATGAAAATCACTTTAAACATGCTAATTTTAGCTCTAACACTGATGATCCACCTACAAATGTGAACTGACGTTCAAAAATAAAACATTTGAAAACGGACCATTTTCCACATTTCTGAAGCATGACGTAATGGGGGGGTGTTATCTCTTTTGTCGAAAATCAGCCGTTTTTGCTCGAACATTAAATGCCTCCAAATGGTATTTAATTAACTTCCCGAGCCCCTGGAAGCTTGAAAATCACTTTAAACATGCTAATTTTAGCTCTAACACTGATGATCCACCTACAAATGTGAACTGACGTTCAAAAATAAAACATTTGAAAACGGACCATTTTCCACATTTCTGAAGCATGACGTAATGGGGGGGTGTTATCTCTTTTGTCGAAAATCAGCCGTTTTTGCTCTAACATTAAATGCCTCCAAATGGTATTTAATTAACTTCCCGGGGTGAAGAAACCCTTTTTGAGAACTCAGAGTGAGTAAATTGGCCATTTTCATGCACTTTTAACCATTCCATAAATCTTGTGTTTTGGGCCCCTGGAAGCATGAAAATCACTTTAAACATGCTAATTTTAGCTCTAACACTGATGATCCACCTACAAATGTGAACTGACGTTCAAAAATAAAACATTTGAAAACGGACCATTTTCCACATTTCTGAAGCATGACGTAATGGGGGGGTGTTATCTCTTTTGTCGAAAATCAGCCGTTTTTGCTCGAACATTAAATGCCTCCAAATGGTATTTAATTAACTTCCCGGGGTGAAGAAACCCTTTTTGAGAACTCAGAGTGAGTAAATTGGCCATTTTCATGCACTTTTAACCATTCCATAAATCTTGTGTTTTGGGACCCTGGAAGCATGAAAATCACTTTAAACATGCTAATTTTAGCTCTAACACTGATGATCCACCTACAAATGTGAACTGACGTTCAAAAATAAAACATTTGAAAACGGACCATTTTCCACATTTCTGAAGCATGACGTAATGGGGGGGTGTTATCTCTTTTGTCGAAAATCAGCCGTTTTTGCTCGAACATTAAATGCCTCCAAATGGTATTTAATTAACTTCCCGGGGTGAAGAAACCCTTTTTGAGAACTCAGAGTGAGTAAATTGGCCATTTTCATGCACTTTTAACCATTCCATAAATCTTGTGTTTTGGGCCCCTGGAAGCATGAAAATCACTTTAAACATGCTAATTTTAGCTCTAACACTGATGATCCACCTACAAATGTGAACTGACGTTCAAAAATAAAACATTTGAAAACGGACCATTTTCCACATTTCTGAAGCATGACGTAATGGGAGGGTGT
The DNA here is from genome assembly GCF_964263255.1 of Lissotriton vulgaris. NCBI lineage: Eukaryota > Metazoa > Chordata > Amphibia > Caudata > Salamandridae > Lissotriton > Lissotriton vulgaris. The sequence goes on from NW_028245341.1 coordinate 66,363, forward strand.
TATCTCTTTTGTCGAAAATCTGCCGTTTTTGCTCGAACATTAAATGCCTCCAAATGGTATTTAATTAACTTCCCGAGCCCCTGGAAGCATGAAAATCACTTTAAACATGCTAATTTTAGCTCTAACACTGATGATCCACCTACAAATGTGAACTGACGTTCAAAAATAAAACATTTGAAAACGGACCATTTTCCACATTTCTGAAGCATGACGTAATGGGGGGGTGTTATCTCTTTTGTCGAAAATCAGCCGTTTTTGCTCGAACATTAAATGCCTCCAAATGGTATTTAATTAACTTCCCGAGCCCCTGGAAGCATGAAAATCACTTTAAACATGCTAATTTTAGCTCTAACACTGATGATCCACCTACAAATGTGAACTGACGTTCAAAAATAAAACATTTGAAAACGGACCATTTTCCACATTTCTGAAGCATGACGTAATGGGGGGGTGTTATCTCTTTTGTCGAAAATCAGCCGTTTTTGCTCGAACATTAAATGCCTCCAAATGGTATTTAATTAACTTCCCGGGGTGAAGAAACCCTTTTTGAGAACTCAGAGTGAGTAAATTGGCCATTTTCATGCACTTTTAACCATTCCATAAATCTTGTGTTTTGGGCCCCTGGAAGCATGAAAATCACTTTAAACATGCTAATTTTAGCTCTAACACTGATGATCCACCTACAAATGTGAACTGACGTTCAAAAATAAAACATTTGAAAACGGACCATTTTCCACATTTCTGAAGCATGACGTAATAGGGGGGTGTTATCTCTTTTGTCGAAAATCAGCCGTTTTTGCTCGAACATTAAATGCCTCCAAATGGTATTTAATTAACTTCCCGGGGTGAAGAAACCCTTTTTGAGAACTCAGAGTGAGTAAATTGGCCATTTTCATGCACTTTTAACCATTCCATAAATCTTGTGTTTTGGGCCCCTGGAAGCATGAAAATCACTTTAAACATGCTAATTTTAGCTCTAACACTGATGATCCACCTACAAATGTGAACTGACGGTCAAAAATAAAACATTTGAAAACGGACCATTTTCCACATTTCTGAAGCATGACGTAATGGGGGGGTGTTATCTCTTTTGTCGAAAATCAGCCGTTTTTGCTCGAACATTAAATGCCTCCAAATGGTATTTAATTAACTTCCCGAGCCCCTGGAAGCATGAAAATCACTTTAAACATGCTAATTTTAGCTCTAACACTGATGATCCACCTACAAATGTGAACTGACGTTCAAAAATAAAACATTTGAAAACGGACCATTTTCCACATTTCTGAAGCATGACGTAATGGGGGGGTGTTATCTCTTTTGTCGAAAATCAGCCGTTTTTGCTCTAACATTAAATGCCTCCAAATGGTATTTAATTAACTTCCCGAGCCCCTGGAAGCATGAAAATCACTTTAAACATGCTAATTTTAGCTCTAACACTGATGATCCACCTACAAATGTGAACTGACGTTCAAAAATAAAACATTTGAAAACGGACCATTTTCCACATTTCTGAAGCATGACGTAATGGGGGGGTGTTATCTCTTTTGTCGAAAATCAGCCGTTTTTGCTCGAACATTAAATGCCTCCAAATGGTATTTAATTAACTTCCCGGGGTGAAGAAACCCTTTTTGAGAATGCAGAGTGAGTAAATTGGCCATTTTCATGCACTTTTAACCATTCCATAAATCTTGTGTTTTGGGCCCCTGGAAGCATGAAAATCACTTTAAACATGCTAATTTTAGCTCTAACACTGATGATCCACCTACAAATGTGAACTGACGTTCAAAAATAAAACATTTGAAAACGGACCATTTTCCACATTTCTGAAGCATGACGTAATGGGGGGGTGTTATCTCTTTTGTCGAAAATCAGCCGTTTTTGCTCGAACATTAAATGCCTCCAAATGGTATTTAATTAACTTCCCGAGCCCCTGGAAGCATGAAAATCACTTTAAACATGCTAATTTTAGCTCTAACACTGATGATCCACCTACAAATGTGAACTGACGTTCAAAAATAAAACATTTGAAAACGGACCATTTTCCACATTTCTGAAGCATGACGTAATGGGGGGGTGTTATCTCTTTTGTCGAAAATCAGCCGTTTTTGCTCGAACATTAAATGCCTCCAAATGGTATTTAATTAACTTCCCGGGGTGAAGAAACCCTTTTTGAGAACTCAGAGTGAGTAAATTGGCCATTTTCATGCACTTTTAACCATTCCATAAATCTTGTGTTTTGGGCCCCTGGAAGCATGAAAATCACTTTAAACATGCTAATTTTAGCTCTAACACTGATGATCCACCTACAAATGTGAACTGACGTTCAAAAATAAAACATTTGAAAACGGACCATTTTCCACATTTCTGAAGCATGACGTAATGGGGGGGTGTTATCTCTTTTGTCGAAAATCATCCGTTTTTGCTCGAACATTAAATGCCTCCAAATGGTATTTAATTAACTTCCCGGGGTGAAGAAACCCTTTTTGAGATCTCAGAGTGAGTAAATTGGCCATTTTCATGCACTTTTAACCATTCCATAAATCTTGTGTTTTGGGCCCCTGGAAGCATGAAAATCACTTTAAACATGCTAATTTTAGCTCTAACACTGATGATCCACCTACAAATGTGAACTGACGTTCAAAAATAAAACATTTGAAAACGGACCATTTTCCACATTTCTGAAGCATGACGTAATGGGGGGGTGTTATCTCTTTTGTCGAAAATCAGCCGTTTTTGCTCGAACATTAAATGCCTCCAAATGGTATTTAATTAACTTCCCGAGCCCCTGGAAGCATGAAAATCACTTTAAACATGCTAATTTTAGCTCTAACACTGGTGATCCACCTACAAATGTGAACTGACGTTCAAAAATAAAACATTTGAAAACGGACCATTTTCCACATTTCTGAAGCATGACGTAATGGGGGGGTGTTATCTCTTTTGTCGAAAATCAGCCGTTTTTGCTCGAACATTAAATGCCTCCAAATGGTATTTAATTAACTTCCCGGGGTGAAGAAACCCTTTTTGAGAACTCAGAGTGAGTAAATTGGCCATTTTCATGCACTTTTAACCATTCCATAAATCTTGTGTTTTGGGCCCCTGGAAGCATGAAAATCACTTTAAACATGCTAATTTTAGCTCTAACACTGATGATCCACCTACAAATGTGAACTGACGTTCAAAAATAAAACATTTGAAAACGGACCATTTTCCACATTTCTGAAGCATGACGTAATGGGGGGGTGTTATCTCTTTTGTCGAAAATCAGCCGTTTTTGCTCTAACATTAAATGCCTCCAAATGGTATTTAATTAACTTCCCGAGCCCCTGGAAGCATGAAAATCACTTTAAACATGCTAATTTTAGCTCTAACACTGATGATCCACCTACAAATGTGAACTGACGTTCAAAAATAAAACATTTGAAAACGGACCATTTTCCACATTTCTGAAGCATGACGTAATGGGGGGGTGTTATCTCTTTTGTCGAAAATCAGCCGTTTTTGCTCGAACATTAAATGCCTCCAAATGGTATTTAATTAACTTCCCGAGCCCCTGGAAGCATGAAAATCACTTTAAACATGCTAATTTTAGCTCTAACACTGATGATCCACCTACAAATGTGAACTGACGTTCAAAAATAAAACGATTGAAAACGGACCATTTTCCACATTTCTGAAGCATGACGTAATGGGGGGTGTTATCTCTTTTGTCGAAAATCAGCCGTTTTTGCTCGAACATTAAATGCCTCCAAATGGTATTTAATTAACTTCCCGAGCCCCTGGAAGCATGAAAATCACTTTAAACATGCTAGTTTTAGCTCTAACACTGATGATCCACCTACAAATGTGAACTGACGTTCAAAAATAAAACATTTGAAAACGGACCATTTTCCACATTTCTGAAGCATGACGTAATGGGGGCGTGTTATCTCTTTTGTCGAAAATCAGCCGTTTTTGCTCGAACATTAAATGCCTCCAAATGGTATTTAATTAACTTCCCGAGCCCCTGGAAGCATGAAAATCACTTTAAACATGCTAATTTTAGCTCTAACACTGATGATCCACCTACAAATGTGAACTGACGTTCAAAAATAAAACATTTGAAAACGGACCATTTTCCACATTTCTGAAGCATGACGTAATGGGGGGGTGTTATCTCTTTTGTCGAAAATCAGCCGTTTTTGCTCGAACATTAAATGCCTCCAAATGGTATTTAATTAACTTCCCGGGGTGAAGAAACACTTTTTGAGAACTCAGAGTGAGTAAATTGGCCATTTTCATGCACTTTTAACCATTCCATAAATCTTGTGTTTTGGGCCCCTGGAAGCATGAAAATCACTTTAAACATGCTAATTTTAGCTCTAACACTGATGATCCACCTACAAATGTGAACTGACGTTCAAAAATAAAACATTTGAAAACGGACCATTTTCCACATTTCTGAAGCATGACGTAATGGGGGGGTGTTATCTCTTTTGTCGAAAATCAGCCGTTTTTGCTCGAACATTAAATGCCTCCAAATGGTATTTAATTAACTTCCCGGGGTGAAGAAACCCTTTTTGAGAACTCAGAGTGAGTAAATTGGCCATTTTCATGCACTTTTAACCATTCCATAAATCTTGTGTTTTGGGCCCCTGGAAGCATGAAAATCACTTTAAACATGCTAATTTTAGCTCTAACACTGATGATCCACCTACAAATGTGAACTGACGTTCAAAAATAAAACATTTGAAAACGGACCATTTTCCACATTTCTGAAGCATGACGTAATGGGGGGGTGTTATCTCTTTTGTCGAAAATCAGCCGTTTTTGCTCGAACATTAAATGCCTCCAAATGGTATTTAATTAACTTCCCGAGCCCCTGGAAGCATGAAAATCACTTTAAACATGCTAATTTTAGCTCTAACACTCATGATCCACCTACAAATGTGAACTGACGTTCAAAAATAAAACATTTGAAAACGGACCATTTTCCACATTTCTGAAGCATGACGTAATGGGGGGGTGTTATCTCTTTTGTCGAAAATCAGCCGTTTTTGCTCGAACATTAAATGACTCCAAATGGTATTTAATTAACTTCCCGGGGTGAAGAAACCCTTTTTGAGAACTCAGAGTGAGTAAATTGGCCATTTTCATGCACTTTTAACCATTCCATAAATCTTGTGTTTTGGGCCCCTGGAAGCATGAAAATCACTTTAAACATGCTAATTTTAGCTCTAACACTGATGATCCACCTACAAATGTGAACTGACGTTCAAAAATAAAACATTTGAAAACGGACCATTTTCCACATTTCTGAAGCATGACGTAATGGGGGGGTGTTATCTCTTTTGTCGAAAATCAGCCGTTTTTGCTCGAACATTAAATGCCTCCAAATGGTATTTAATTAACTTCCCGGGGTGAAGAAACCCTTTTTGAGAACTCAGAGTGAGTAAATTGGCCATTTTCATGCACTTTTAACCATTCCATAAATCTTGTGTTTTGGGCCCCTGGAAGCATGAAAATCACTTTAAACATGCTACTTTTAGCTCTAACACTGATGATCCACCTACAAATGTGAACTGACGTTCAAAAATAAAACATTTGAAAACGGACCATTTTCCACATTTCTGAAGCATGACGTAATGGGGGGGTGTTATCTCTTTTGTCGAAAATCAGCCGTTTTTGCTCAAACATTAAATGCCTCCAAATGGTATTTAATTAACTTCCCGGGGTGAAGAAACCCTTTTTGAGAACTCAGAGTGAGTAAATTGGCCATTTTCATGCACTTTTAACCATTCCATAAATCTTGTGTTTTGGGCCCCTGGAAGCATGAAAATCACTTTAAACATGCTAATTTTAGCTCTAACACTGATGATCCACCTACAAATGTGAACTGACGTTCAAAAATAAAACATTTGAAAACGGACCATTTTCCACATTTCTGAAGCATGACGTAATGGGGGGGTGTTATCTCTTTTGTCGAAAATCAGCCGTTTTTGCTCGAACATTAAATGCCTCCAAATGGTATTTAATTAACTTCCCGGGTTGAAGAAACCCTTTTTGAGAACTCAGAGTGAGTAAATTGGCCATTTTCATGCACTTTTAACCATTCCATAAATCTTGTGTTTTGGGCCCCTGGAAGCATGAAAATCACTTTAAACATGCTAATTTTAGCTCTAACACTGATGATCCACCTACAAATGTGAACTGACGTTCAAAAATAAAACATTTGAAAACGGACCATTTTCCACATTTCTGAAGCATGACGTAATGGGGGGTGTTATCTCTTTTGTCGAAAATCAGCCGTTTTTGCTCGAACATTAAATGCCTCCAAATGGTATTTAATTAACTTCCCGAGCCCCTGGAAGCATGAAAATCACTTTAAACATGCTAGTTTTAGCTCTAACACTGATGATCCACCTACAAATGTGAACTGACGTTCAAAAATAAAACATTTGAAAACGGACCATTTTCCACATTTCTGAAGCATGACGTAATGGGGGCGTGTTATCTCTTTTGTCGAAAATCAGCCGTTTTTGCTCGAACATTAAATGCCTCCAAATGGTATTTAATTAACTTCCCGAGCCCCTGGAAGCATGAAAATCACTTTAAACATGCTAATTTTAGCTCTAACACTGATGATCCACCTACAAATGTGAACTGACGTTCAAAAATAAAACATTTGAAAACGGACCATTTTCCACATTTCTGAAGCATGACGTAATGGGGGGGTGTTATCTCTTTTGTCAAAAATCAGCCGTTTTTGCTCGAACATTAAATGCCTCCAAATGGTATTTAATTAACTTCCCGGGGTGAAGAAACACTTTTTGAGAACTCAGAGTGAGTAAATTGGCCATTTTCATGCACTTTTAACCATTCCATAAATCTTGTGTTTTGGGCCCCTGGAAGCATGAAAATCACTTTAAACATGCTAATTTTAGCTCTAACACTGATGATCCACCTACAAATGTGAACTGACGTTCAAAAATAAAACATTTGAAAACGGACCATTTTCCACATTTCTGAAGCATGACGTAATGGGGGGGTGTTATCTCTTTTGTCGAAAATCAGCCGTTTTTGCTCGAACATTAAATGCCTCCAAATGGTATTTAATTAACTTCCCGGGGTGAAGAAACCCTTTTTGAGAACTCAGAGTGAGTAAATTGGCCATTTTCATGCACTTTTAACCATTCCATAAATCTTGTGTTTTGGGCCCCTGGAAGCATGAAAATCACTTTAAACATGCTAATTTTAGCTCTAACACTGATGATCCACCTACAAATGTGAACTGACGTTCAAAAATAAAACATTTGAAAACGGACCATTTTCCACATTTCTGAAGCATGACGTAATGGGGGGGTGTTATCTCTTTTGTCGAAAATCAGCCGTTTTTGCTCGAACATTAAATGCCTCCAAATGGTATTTAATTAACTTCCCGAGCCCCTGGAAGCATGAAAATCACTTTAAACATGCTAATTTTAGCTCTAACACTGATGATCCACCTACAAATGTGAACTGACGTTCAAAAATAAAACATTTGAAAACGGACCATTTTCCACATTTCTGAAGCATGACGTAATGGGGGGGTGTTATCTCTTTTGTCGAAAATCAGCCGTTTTTGCTCGAACATTAAATGACTCCAAATGGTATTTAATTAACTTCCCGGGGTGAAGAAACCCTTTTTGAGAACTCAGAGTGAGTAAATTGGCCATTTTCATGCATTTTTAACCATTCCATAAATCTTGTGTTTTGGGCCCCTGGAAGCATGAAAATCACTTTAAACATGCTAATTTTAGCTCTAACACTGATGATCCACCTACAAATGTGAACTGACGTTCAAAAATAAAACATTTGAAAACGGACCATTTTCCACATTTCTGAAGCATGACGTAATGGGGGGGTGTTATCTCTTTTGTCGAAAATCAGCCGTTTTTGCTCGAACATTAAATGCCTCCAAATGGTATTTAATTAACTTCCCGGGGTGAAGAAACCCTTTTTGAGAACTCAGAGTGAGTAAATTGGCCATTTTCATGCACTTTTAACCATTCCATAAATCTTGTGTTTTGGGCCCCTGGAAGCATGAAAATCACTTTAAACATGCTACTTTTAGCTCTAACACTGATGATCCACCTACAAATGTGAACTGACGTTCAAAAATAAAACATTTGAAAACGGACCATTTTCCACATTTCTGAAGCATGACGTAATGGGGGGGTGTTATCTCTTTTGTCGAAAATCAGCCGTTTTTGCTCGAACATTAAATGCCTCCAAATGGTATTTAATTGACTTCCCGGGGTGAAGAAACCCTTTTTGAGAACTCAGAGTGAGTAAATTGGCCATTTTCATGCACTTTTAACCATTCCATAAATCTTGTGTTTTGGGCCCCTGGAAGCATGAAAATCACTTTAAACATGCTAATTTTAGCTCTAACACTGATGATCCACCTACAAATGTGAACTGACGTTCAAAAATAAAACATTTGAAAACGGACCATTTTCCACATTTCTGAAGCATGACGTCATGGGGGGGTGTTATCTCTTTTGTCGAAAATCAGCCGTTTTTGCTCTAACATTAAATGCCTCCAAATGGTATTTAATTAACTTCCCGGGGTGAAGAAACCCTTTTTGAGAACTCAGAGTGAGTAAATTGGCCATTTTCATGCACTTTTAACCATTCCATAAATCTTGTGTTTTGGGCCCCTGGAAGCATGAAAATCACTTTAAACATGCTAATTTTAGCTCTAACACTGATGATCCACCTACAAATGTGAACTGACGTTCAAAAATAAAACATTTGAAAACGGACCATTTTCCACATTTCTAAAGCATGACGTAATGGGGGGGTGTTATCTCTTTTGTCGAAAATCAGCCGTTTTTGCTCGAACATTAAATGCCTCCAAATGGTATTTAATTAACTTCCCGGGGTGAAGAAACCCTTTTTGAGAACTCAGAGTGAGTAAATTGGCCATTTTCATGCACTTTTAACCATTCCATAAATCTTGTGTTTTGGGCCCCTGGAAGCATGAAAATCACTTCAAACATGCTAATTTTAGCTCCAACACTGATGATCCACCTACAAATGTGAACTGACGTTCAAAAATAAAACATTTGAAAACGGACCATTTTCCACATTTCTGAAGCATGACGTAATGGGGGGGTGTTATCTCTTTTGTCGAAAATCAGCCGTTTTTGCTCGAACATTAAATGCCTCCAAATGGTATTTAATTACCTTCCCGGGGTGAAGAAACCCTTTTTGAGAACTCAGAGTGAGTAAATTGGCCATTTTCATGCACTTTTAACCATTCCATAAATCTTGTGTTTTGGGCCCCTGGAAGCATGAAAATCACTTTAAACATGCTAATTTTAGCTCTAACACTGATGATCCACCTACAAATGTGAACTGACGTTCAAAAATAAAACATTTGAAAACGGACCATTTTCCACATTTCTGAAGCATGACGTAATGGGGGGGTGTTATCTCTTTTGTCGAAAATCAGCCGTTTTTGCTCGAACATTAAATGCCTCCAAATGGTATTTAATTAACTTCCCGAGCCCCTGGAAGCATGAAAATCACTTTAAACATGCTAATTTTAGCTCTAACACTGATGATCCACCTACAAATGTGAACTGACGTTCAAAAATAAAACATTTGAAAACGGACCATTTTCCACATTTCTGAAGCATGACGTAATGGGGGGGTGTTAGCTCTTTTGTCGAAAATCAGCCGTTTTTGCTCTAACATTAAATGCCTCCAAATGGTATTTAATTAACTTCCCGGGGTGAAGAAACCCTTTTTGAGAACTCAGAGTGAGTAAATTGGCCATTTTCATGCACTTTTACCCATTCCATAAATCTTGTGTTTTGGGCCCCTGGAAGCATGAAAATCACTTTAAACATGCTAATTTTAGCTCTAACACTGATGATCCACCTACAAATGTGAACTGACGTTCAAAAATAAAACATTTGAAAACGGACCATTTTCCACATTTCTGAAGCATGACGTAATGGGGGGGTGTTATCTCTTTTGTCGAAAATCAGCCGTTTTTGCTCGAACATTAAATGCCTCCAAATGGTATTTAATTAACTTCCCGGGGTGAAGAAACCCTTTTTGAGAACTCAGAGTGAGTAAATTGGCCATTTTCATGCACTTTTAACCATTCCATAAATCTTGTGTTTTGGGCCCCTGGAAGCATGAAAATCACTTTAAACATGCTAATTTTAGCTCTAACACTGATGATCCACCTACAAATGTGAACTGACGTTCAAAAATAAAACATTTGAAAACGGACCATTTTCCACATTTCTGAAGCATGACGTAATGGGGGGGTGTTATCTCTTTTGTCGAAAATCAGCCGTTTTTGCTCGAACATTAAATGCCTCCAAATGGTATTTAATTAACTTCCCGGGGTGAAGAAACCCTTTTTGAGAACTCAGAGTGAGTAAATTGGCCATTTTCATGCACTTTTAACCATTCCATAAATCTTGTGTTTTGGGCCCCTGGAAGCATGAAAATCACTTTAAACATGCTAATTTTAGCTCTAACACTGATGATCCACCTACAAATGTGAACTGACGTTCAAAAATAAAACATTTGAAAACGGACCATTTTCCACATTTCTGAAGCATGACGTAATGGGGGGGTGTTATCTCTTTTGTCGAAAATCAGCCGTTTTTGCTCGAACATTAAATGCCTCCAAATGGTATTTAATTAACTTCCCGGGGTGAAGAAACCCTTTTTGAGAACTCAGAGTGAGTAAATTGGCCATTTTCATGCACTTTTAACCATTCCATAAATCTTGTGTTTTGGGCCCCTGGAAGCATGAAAATCACTTTAAACATGCTAATTTTAGCTCTAACACTGATGATCCACCTACAAATGTGAACTGACGTTCAAAAATAAAACATTTGAAAACGGACCATTTTCCACATTTCTGAAGCATGACGTAATGGGGGGGTGTTATCTCTTTTGTCGAAAATCAGCCGTTTTTGCTCGAACATTAAATGCCTCCAAATGGTATTTAATTAACTTCCCGAGCCCCTGGAAGCATGAAAATCACTTTAAACATGCTAATTTTAGCTCTAACACTGATGATCCACCTACAAATGTGAACTGACGTTCAAAAATAAAACATTTGAAAACGGACCATTTTCCACATTTCTGAAGCATGACGTAATGGGGGGGTGTTATCTCTTTTGTCGAAAATCAGCCGTTTTTGCTCGAACATTAAATGACTCCAAATGGTATTTAATTAACTTCCCGGGGTGAAGAAACCCTTTTTGAGAACTCAGAGTGAGTAAATTGGCCATTTTCATGCACTTTTAACCATTCCATAAATCTTGTGTTTTGGGCCCCTGGAAGCATGAAAATCACTTTAAACATGCTAATTTTAGCTCTAACACTGATGATCCACCTACAAATGTGAACTGACGTTCAAAAATAAAACATTTGAAAACGGACCATTTTCCACATTTCTGAAGCATGACGTAATGGGGGGGTGTTATCTCTTTTGTCGAAAATCAGCCGTTTTTGCTCGAACATTAAATGCCTCCAAATGGTATTTAATTAACTTCCCGGGGTGAAGAAACCCTTTTTGAGAACTCAGAGTGAGTAAATTGGCCATTTTCATGCACTTTTAACCATTCCATAAATCTTGTGTTTTGGGCCCCTGGAAGCATGAAAATCACTTTAAACATGCTACTTTTAGCTCTAACACTGATGATCCACCTACAAATGTGAACTGACGTTCAAAAATAAAACATTTGAAAACGGACCATTTTCCACATTTCTGAAGCATGACGTAATGGGGGGGTGTTATCTCTTTTGTCGAAAATCAGCCGTTTTTGCTCGAACATTAAATGCCTCCAAATGGTATTTAATTGACTTCCCGGGGTGAAGAAACCCTTTTTGAGAACTCAGAGTGAGTAAATTGGCCATTTTCATGCACTTTTAACCATTCCATAAATCTTGTGTTTTGGGCCCCTGGAAGCATGAAAATCACTTTAAACATGCTAATTTTAGCTCTAACACTGATGATCCACCTACAAATGTGAACTGACATTCAAAAATAAAACATTTGAAAACGGACCATTTTCCACATTTCTGAAGCATGACGTAATGGGGGGGTGTTATCTCTTTTGTCGAAAATCAGCCGTTTTTGCTCTAACATTAAATGCCTCCAAATGGTATTTAATTAACTTCCCGGGGTGAAGAAACCCTTTTTGAGAACTCAGAGTGAGTAAATTGGCCATTTTCATGCACTTTTAACCATTCCATAAATCTTGTGTTTTGGGCCCCTGGAAGCATGAAAATCACTTTAAACATGCTAATTTTAGCTCTAACACTGATGATCCACCTACAAATGTGAACTGACGTTCAAAAATAAAACATTTGAAAACGGACCATTTTCCACATTTCTGAAGCATGACGTAATGGGGGGGTGTTATCTCTTTTGTCGAAAATCAGCCGTTTTTGCTCGAACATTAAATGCCTCCAAATGGTATTTAATTAACTTCCCGGGGTGAAGAAACCCTTTTTGAGAACTCAGAGTGAGTAAATTGGCCATTTTCATGCACTTTTAACCATTCCATAAATCTTGTGTTTTGGGCCCCTGGAAGCATGAAAATCACTTTAAACATGCTAATTTTAGCTCTAACACTGATGATCCACCTACAAATGTGAACTGACGTTCAAAAATAAAACATTTGAAAACGGACCATTTTCCACATTTCTGAAGCATGACGTAATGGGGGGGTGTTATCTCTTTTGTCGAAAATCAGCCGTTTTTGCTCGAACATTAAATGCCTCCAAATGGTATTTAATTAACTTCCCGGGGTGAAGAAACACTTTTTGAGAACTCAGAGTGAGTAAATTGGCCATTTTCATGCACTTTTAACCATTCCATAAATCTTGTGTTTTGGGCCCCTGGAAGCATGAAAATCACTTTAAACATGCTAATTTTAGCTCTAACACTGATGATCCACCTACAAATGTGAACTGACGTTCAAAAATAAAACATTTGAAAACGGACCATTTTCCACATTTCTGAAGCATGACGTAATGGGGGGGTGTTATCTCTTTTGTCGAAAATCAGCCGTTTTTGCTCGAACATTAAATGCCTCCAAATGGTATTTAATTAACTTCCCGGGGTGAAGAAACCCTTTTTGAGAACTCAGAGTGAGTAAATTGGCCATTTTCATGCACTTTTAACCATTCCATAAATCTTGTGTTTTGGGCCCCTGGAAGCATGAAAATCACTTTAAACATGCTAATTTTAGCTCTAACACTGATGATCCACCTACAAATGTGAACTGACGTTCAAAAATAAAACATTTGAAAACGGACCATTTTCCACATTTCTGAAGCATGACGTAATGGGGGGGTGTTATCTCTTTTGTCGAAAATCAGCCGTTTTTGCTCGAACATTAAATGCCTCCAAATGGTATTTAATTAACTTCCCGAGCCCCTGGAAGCATGAAAATCACTTTAAACATGCTAATTTTAGCTCTAACACTCATGATCCACCTACAAATGTGAACTGACGTTCAAAAATAAAACATTTGAAAACGGACCATTTTCCACATTTCTGAAGCATGACGTAATGGGGGGGTGTTATCTCTTTTGTCGAAAATCAGCCGTTTTTGCTCGAACATTAAATGACTCCAAATGGTATTTAATTAACTTCCCGGGGTGAAGAAACCCTTTTTGAGAACTCAGAGTGAGTAAATTGGCCATTTTCATGCACTTTTAACCATTCCATAAATCTTGTGTTTTGGGCCCCTGGAAGCATGAAAATCACTTTAAACATGCTAATTTTAGCTCTAACACTGATGATCCACCTACAAATGTGAACTGACGTTCAAAAATAAAACATTTGAAAACGGACCATTTTCCACATTTCTGAAGCATGACGTAATGGGGGGGTG